>NC_069098.1:2207221-2505717 GCF_947172395.1 Bicyclus anynana | reverse complement strand
GAGCCGTCATGCACATCGCATACAACGCACGATAAGTTTACCGGACGTCATTCCAGCAGCGCTGCAGGCATGTGGATATATCGCCCCGCGGATGGCTAGCATTACATAATCACTAAGATAAAAATTCTTTTGTAACTTTTTAGCAGACTCAAAAGTGATTACAAAAATAAGAAAACTAATGTCGAACAAAAGTTATGATTCACAACATTTGTCAGGACAACTTAATTAACAAATCAAATTGTAAGGACCCTAGAATGGCAGAGAATGACCTTGAGTGAAGTCACGCACTTGTGAACGTTGAGTGTAGGGTTAAAGGTACCTTTGACTGTTAACAAATACTCCCCTTTTCAACTCAAGTCACTCTCCCCGCCTATCCCAAGTAACCCATGAAGAATTACATAACAAGAGATGTGGATGGCTCGAACGCCACGAGCACACTGAAGCCAACACGAGATCGAGCGACGTCATATCCGTCTCAGACTACTATTTCCTACACTATTTATTAAAAACATATAAATTTAAAAGCGGCGGCGTTGTTGCAACGCAGCGATAACAAACTGTAGTTTTCCAAACTGTCCCAACTGGGATTGTTTTTGAGACATGGAACATTATAATACAAAAATACTGATCATGCATACTTTAGTGTCTACGTCAAGGCCTAAAACATTTCATGCATGCGCATTCTACGTTACCTACTTATATTGTTAAGATTTGCAGTTTGAATTTTTCGAAAACCCGCACTCACAATCACGCTACAACGAACACAAAACCTCAAGTTCTTTTTGAAAAGCAACGACCATTCAAAACGTACTATTCAAAAATATAAAGGCCACCATTTAAAAGTAGAGGGTAATCACGCAAATACTTAGCGTATGAAACTACCTGAAAAATGTAACAGATGATTTTCATCCAATGCAGAAGTAGTCGTAGATGGTTTTTCTTTTATTTTTAACTTCGTAAAACGCAGTTTTTTACAAATTTCGCTGGAACCATGGATTTTTCGGGATAAAAAGTAATCTACCATTGCTCAATAACCTTCCATACATTGCTTTATCTTTTAGTAAAAATACTATTAGCATGCCATTTCTGAGATAAGTCCAGGCAAGGACAGATACATTTTTTTTTTGAAATCGCACTTGAGATTATTTACTTATTTGTAAATCACAGACAGTTATCGTTTTTTCGAGATTAATGTTGTAAAGATCTTGGAAGACCTCAGACCAATTATAGAAGGACCTGTATCGCACTCATAGTCACAAATAAAATTGTCTGTCATTTTCTGAGGAAAACGAGCTTAGATTTGGTATATTTCTTATACTAAACTAGAAGTTTTTGCCTGTTTTTTACACAATTCAATTACACAAAAGGTGTCAATTACACCTATTTAACATCGATTCTATAGAGACAGTTTTTATAATCGCATAAGATCGTTGATCATATACTTTGACAGAAAAGTAACGTCTAGCGAGGCAGGTCCTATACAATAATTGGTCTGAGTGGAAGACAAACTCAATGTTTCATATGCAGTTGCAATATCAATCATCTCCCAATTTTATTATCATCAGTTTTTGCTGCCTTTCACAAAAATAAATTGATACAATGCTTTTTTTTTAATTGAATTAACAAACAGTAGACAATAAGATTATATTAAAAAAAAAAACAATAACCTATAAACTAGATCGTCAACCTGCACCGTTAACCACAGATTAATTACTAAACAAGAAAAGTGAAATAGGTATTGAAAGTGAAGTGACAATGACAGATTTAAGCTACTTTTACATTAGATTCTTACATTTTTAGTGACAATTGCTTTTTGAATTTACTTGGACGAATATCAGAATATAAATCTACGTGAGGATAATTATCATTATAGCTTCGCATTAACGCATATATTGGCGAACGCTTTCCAGAGTTAAATCAAAAAATAATACATCAAAATTGACGTATTAAAGCCTTAATAGCTCCATGGTAAAGGGGCCTTAATAAACACCTAATACTTAAATATGTTTAGGTTCTATCCCCGTCCTGGACTATTGGGTACCCACTCCTAACAGTCCTAATTTGAACTTATGTTACGAGGGCCTACGAGTTCCATCTAACAAACTATAAATATACTAAATTATCTACATGTTATTATAAACATTGTATGTTATTTGCTGATAATAATTCTTCAATGTCATGATTACAGTTTTTCGTTTATAAGATACTGATTTGACTAAACCTAAATATTGTATCTTTAGCTTTATTATTTATTATTTAAACTCAGATTAAACTATTTACATTATATAATTAATTTAAATATTATAATGACATTAATTTCATAATGTTAGACTAAGCCGTAAAACTGTATAATTAAAAAGTAGTTGTAAGATACAGAAACCATTTTGAATTGTAAAGCTGTTTGAGTCATAGTCGGTAATTATTTTGTCGTCTGGTAGCCAGTCGAGAGAGAGAAGATTTTCATTGCTGAATACACATTCCTGACGTCACGCTGCCCGTCTCAGTAATGTATAGCATTACAGGTCATTTATTAAAAAAAAATAATACATCAAATATTCTTCTAGAAAAACAAACAAAATGCCTGCCTACTGTATTGTATTCACTAGATCATTGAACTATAAGACTCACAGACAACGAAGTCTTATCAAGCGCAAAACTTTAAAGTTTGGAATATCGCCGAAAGGTTTGCTTGTCGGTTTTCTACAAGATTTATTTCAAAGCTTTTGAACTATTTGATCTAAGTAGATTCTCGCTCACATTTTTATTATCTTTTTACCACTATCGTAAGGCGTTGCAGGGATTTGTTTCTTTACAAATTCGAGGATTTTTGACCAAGTACCTACCGAACGATTCGATTCTCATTCCCGACAATTACTAAGCTAAACTTACTGCTTACACCCACTACGTTGATAAAGTGTTTTTCAGGTAGCATGGGTACGGTGACAGTTGCCTATGACGTCCATAACATGTACTACCGGCGAAACGCGGCCAACTGTAAAAAGCGACAAGAACTGTCATCCGCACCATGCTATTTGAAAAACATTTTAGTTGGCAGCAGTAGCGTGCACAAGGCCTTTAACTAGGGTAGGTATTATAAGTAGAAATTTGAAAAAATTTGAAAATTCATTGCACCTATGAAGTGCACTGGTTGGCGGCTTTTCCAAAGATTCATTATACTTTCTTTAATATATTTAGGAAAATATTTAACTACCAGACATCCATAACAACATTCGTGTTAAAATCTGTTTTTCACAAATTCTAGGGTTTAATCTGTGTACACTCTTTAGTTCTACAGCCAAAGTTTTAATCAAGTCAGTCATAATTGCGGAGAAAATAAGAACAAATAATCACAAACTTTCACATTTATTCATCATTATCAGCCCATATTCGGTACACTGCTGAGCTCGAGTCTCCTCAGAATGAGAGGATTTAGGCCAATATCCACCACGCGGGCCCAATGCGGATTGGCAGACTTTACTCACGCAGATAATTAAGAACATTTTCTGGTATGCAGGTTTCCTCCAGATATTTTTCCTTTACCTTTTGAGACACATGATATTTAATTTCTTAAAATGCACACAACTGAAAAGTTAGAAGTGCATGCCCGGACCCACACCCTCCGGAATCAGAAGCAGATCCTATCCACTATTTCCAAAATTCAAAATTCAAATTCAAAATTCATTTATTTCAAGTAGGCTCAGTTTACAAGCACTTTGGTCGTCAGTTGACTATTTGTAAAGATTCTACCACCGGTTCGGAAGGCAGATCCACTAGGCTATCACGTCTCTCCTATAACTTAATAATTAATAATATAAAATTAGTAATTATTTGCTTCTATTATGTCTAATAATATAAAAGCTATGTGAATAGCGGCAGACACGAAATTATTCTCAAAGAGACTCGATACCACTTTGTCACCGATACCCTTCAAAGGCAGGCTTTGTGGAACAATCGTCCCTTACTATTGTTAGGCAACCCTTCCACTGGCGTAATCTGTGGTTCGACGAACGTTACGTTTACGTTAAGTTTATGAGGATGGCTAACTTTAAATAAAATACAAAAAAATATGCTACACCGTATTCTGAAAGTAATTATGTAATTTACAACAGTAAGATAACACTAATAATATAATTGCGTCATGTTGTGTGTAAGTGTGTATGTTTATTCTAAATTTATATACATGGGCTTCTCTTTCATTCATGGTCGCACCTGGTTTTGTAAAAAATAGTTTCACGCAAACGAAGTTGCAAGTTATAGGTAGTGTATTTAGTGTACCTAAACTTACGGAGGCAAGAACAACTTAGGATAAAAATTATTAATTTATGAAATAAAACTTAAATAAAGTTTTATTCTTTGAGTTATCTACAGCCATTTCGTCTAGAATATGCTTAAACTAAACTTTATTAGCGTTAGGTTAACGTTAGGTTATTGCTTTAAAGCAAAGTTTAACTTATTATAATCCACCGTGAAAACTTGCGGAAAGTCTTAAAACGTTTTATTTACTTAGATCTTTATTCGAACAATAAACTTTTTACAAAAATAAGAAAACATAAATCAATCTCAACCGTACTCTTCATATTTTTAGAAACCCAGCTCATATGAGATAGCACCTTTATCCGTATCATTCATGGACCACGCACGGTAATTCCATCTAGGTAACAGTATTAAAACCGGTTGAATAGATGATGGAAAGCGCTGTTACATATACATAAATCGATTTATAGATTTTGTGTTAGTGATACCGTGTACGAGTAAAATCGCAAATACAATAGCGACAAGCTTTCATCATCATACTACGTTACACGTATAATTAAATATAACATATTGTTGTGGCGTATACTTGGATTATAATAAGATTAGAAGCCGGTGGATTTATGCAGCTCCAGACCTGGGTATTTGGAAGTCTCAAAATTCAAATTCGTTCCATCAACTGATACAAAAAAATGATGATGGTAAAATCTCTTTATTCACGAATGATATACATTCCTTACATATTATCGCGGATTTACAAAACGGAGGTCCTAGGTTCGATCCCCGGATGGGCTAATTGAGGTGGGAGGCTTCTACCATGGCTAGTTACCGGCAACCTACCGGCAAAGACGTACCGCAAAGCGATTTAGCGTTTTCCAGTATGTCGTATGATGTCGTGTAGAAACCGAAAAGGTGTGTGAATTTTTATCCTCTTCCTAGCAAGTTAGCCTGCTTCCATCTTAGATTGCATCATCATTTACCATCAGATGAGATTGTACTCAAGAGCTATCTTGTAAAGAATAAAAAAAAACAGAATATATAATATGATACTGATCAGACCCGTGAATATATTTAAAAGTAACTAATATATACAAGAACGAGGTTATATAGATATTTAGTGTCCCCTGTATTCTACTTCTATCACTCGGTACCGATAGAGCTTAACACTGGCAAAACCCGTTATAGCTGTTCCATAAGTGGCCTGCATTCACAAACAGAAGTAAATACAATTGTTTTAGAGCAAAAACGCACGCTAGACGGCGTGGTGGCACTTGGTCCGGTCCCAGGTGTAAACCAGCGCACACAACTTGACTTTTAAAAATAGATCATGTACTATTTTTAAAAGTCATGTAGCATTACGCTGAGCTGGAGCCATTTTTTAAGGTTATATGCCTTGAAAAAAATACAAATCTTAGTGTATTTCTTATTCTTTCAAGTTAGACCTTGACTACAGTCAATTTTACTTGATAGTAGGTAAGTGATGATGTAATCTAAAATGGAAGCGGGCTATCTTGTTAAGAAGAGGATAAAAATCCACATCCCTTTTGGTTTCTACACGGCATCATACCGGAACGCTACGCTTGGCGGGTCTCTGCCGGTAGGGTGGTAACTAGGCACGGCCCAGCTAAAAATGTAAAGGCATTTCTCTTTCTTTCAAGGATGTGGAATTCGTGAATTATGCCTGTATTCATTTTTCCATAACCTAATATCAAAAGTACAGGTTACAAAAGAAATCGTCAGTACTGGTGCGATAGGATTTCCTATGCGAGGCCATTTTCGGCTCCATTACACCCCGGAGGCCTATTAACGGATATTGTGCGATTCCGTTGAGCAATTTTTCATTTAGCATTTTTGTTTTCACAACTGTACGGCCGTGTGGATTATGGACGTCGTTTGTTACATCAATTTGGTATTCGTCGGGTTTTTTTGTTTTTTGTTTTTTTTTTTTGGGGTTTTAATTGAGTGCCATGAGTTTTAGACCCGAAATTAATATTGGAAGTTTGGTTTTTCGGGTGATTTATCGTTTTGCATTATTCAATCTGCCGTAATCATCATCCATTACTGAACAACAATTTGTATCCAATCGATGTTGATCACCATCTGAATTTTTATTACAAGTGTAAAAAGTTAACCGATTCCAGAGGGTGTGGGTTCGAATCCTGTCCGAGGCATGCACCTCCAACGTTTAAGTTGTGTACATTTTAAGATATTAAATATCACGTATCTCAAACGGTGACGGAAAAACATCGTGAGAAAACCCGCATACCAGAGAATTTTCTTAGTTCCAATCCGCATTGGGCCAGCGTGGTGGACTAGCCTGACCCCTCTAATTCTGAGAGGAGACTCGAGCAGCACTGAGCCGATTAAGGGTTAATAATAATAATGAAAAATAATAAATATAGATATAAAGACTACTTCGATAAGCCAGTACTTACTAGTTAGCCTAAGTAGCTTTGAATGAGGTCTGAAGAAATTCTTAATAGTATCCCAAAGATAAGAAAGTACGCTCGCGCCACGGAGCGGCAGCAGACATAGGCCTTTTGTAGAGCACACCACCACACACGATCCTCCCCCTTCCTTGTCCAGCGACTTTTCACAGTGAAAAGTGTGACTACTTTTTAAAAAAAAAAAGTAGTGATTACTTTTTTTGAATTTCAATAAATTTGAATGAGCGTTCCAATATGTCGCCGCGTGTAAATCGTCAGATGCATCTATTAGTAGAATGAACTTACCTCTATCAAGTAAGCCCGCTTAGACTACCTCGTCGCTTAATATCAGATGAAGATAGAAGTCAAAATCTCAGTATCATTGAATAAAAAACCTACAACTCCTCATTTCTAGATACATAGGGAACATCCAAACACACATACATACTAACTTTCGCGTTTATAATATTAGTATGATAGCTATGGAATGGATTGGATATGGAAGTTCGTTGATGACACTCCCATGATATGCGGGCGACGAGGAGGGAATGACTCCGCGGGTGTGAAGTCGTGCGCGTGGAGCAGAGGCTGGAACTGGGGTGCCATTTTCAGATACATAGGAGAGAAACTTGGGTAAATTGGCTTAGATAGATGTTCTTATATAAGTTTTTTTTTAAGGTTTCGAAGGCACACACGTCATGATCTTTGTGGGCTTCGGGTTCCTGATGACGTTTCTCAAGAAGTATGCCTACAGCGCGCTGGGCTTCAACTGGTTCCTTGCTGCCGTGGTGATTCAGTGGGCGTTTCTGTGCCAAAACTTCTATCATATGGAAAACAACAAAATAATGGCCACAAAAGAAACTATTTTGGGTAAGTTTTAATTAAACTATTGATAGTGTATTTTTGCGAGCTACAGACCGTCAGTTTTAACTGTTCAGTTAAAACGTCCGAGTGAAGTTAAAGCTGGAAACTGCACAGTTAACAGTTGAACTGACAATCTTATCAAAATATCATTAGATACAACTATACGGTTAAACTACAGGTCTGTATCCCGCATTAGTACAGAACTCGATCAGGCAATAACTACTAAATTAAAATGAAAAGTGTGCTTAGGATGCTTTGCAAAAGTGATAATTTAAACCTGCTGAGTGCCTATACCTATGCATATGCATGCATAGGCACTCAGCAGTGAAAGAAAAGCCAGACGTGTTACGTTGCGAAGCCGTTTTCCCTCCAATGAGAAGATATCACTTTAAAAAAAAACATACATATAGCCGTACGTAGAACCTCCTTCTTTTTGGAATTTTAATTTCGGTATTTTAATTTGCTGACGCTCCAACAGATTCACTTATAAACAAGCTTGTCTGCAAACAAAGAAAGACTTTACCAAAAATATTCAGACACTCAGCTTTTTATCTTAGTACATTAAGAATGTAAAAAAACGGAATTTAAATACAAAACGAGCGCAAACAGCGGCTACAAATTTTAGGTTTCCGAAGAGCTAAAGCTCCTTCCGTTGAATGTATTTTTTGTTAAATTAAAAGGAACAAATGTTTTCTCTTGTTGGACGTTTTATGTAATCCCGAAGCTTAAGATAGTTCTCAGTTCGGTCTAGCGTTTAAGGAAGAAATTGTTTCAAGTAAATCTAGCTTGTGTTTATGTACAGACTGCTTTAACTGAGATTTTACTTTGGTATCTAATTTGCGATTTTGATGGTTAAAAGTAAATGATCTAACTAGGAGATAAGATAAACTTACCAGAATATTAGGTATCTTTAGTAGTTTTATGTGTATTTACTAAATAGGTATGTCACTATGTTTTTGTTTACGGTTAACTCAAAAAGTAATGGATAAAAAGATGGATGGATGGAAATGGCTTGATAGCTAACTATCTTGCAGGTTTATATTTTAACCAAGATCAAAGATAAAGAATGTTAAAGAAAGGTCAGACGAGTAGCATCTGGGGAGATTTTGATAAAATCAAATTGAAAAGTTGGATGTGCATGGATTTGGATTTCCGGATTCGAACCCATACCCTCTGGAATCAGAGGCAGAGGTCATATTCACTGCGCTATTCATAGCTGTAGAGGTTATTAGCTGGTAATATCGTATGGATATTATTAAACTGGGTCAGGATTTAATGTAACGGTTATTAGCATTAAAACTTTTCCATTAGCAAACCTTTCCCATTTGGCCATTATCAAAATAATTAAATGAATTTTAGAGTTTGCGCTATTAGCAGTGTGCATTAAATTTAAAATTAATAATACGGGATGTTACTAACTGTTACAGAGATTTGCGAAAAAAAATTGAAATCTAGGTACTTATTTTTTAATCCATTTCAATTTATTCATATTTTATGTTAGCTGTGACGTCACACATCTGAAAACTGGGCCGATTTCAGAACACAAGGAGGTTATTGAGCAACTTATAGGCTACTTTTCTTCGCAACTTCTCTCGTCAGGGGTTGCCTGGTAGAGATTACTTTTAGTAATAAGGCCGCCTTTGCATGCTAAGTTTAATTTATCTTTTTATTGTTTTAATTTAGAATTGTATTTTTGTGTGCAATAAAGTATTTCTTCTTCTTCTTCTACTTTTATCCTGAAAAAATTACGTCGTTCCTGCGGGATTAGTTAAAATTGAATTTACTGATGTAACGTCGATGAAATCGAGGGCGTTAATGAATAAAGTAGTTTTTATAATGTGAAAAGCTTTATTTATTTGTGTAAATTAATAATCTCAACACCTCCACAGAGGCGGATATAATGGCGGCTACTGTGCTTATAACTTTCGGCGCATTGCTGGGGATTGCCAGCGGCTTACAGTTGCTCTTCATTGCGATCATCGAAGTTGCCATCGCGTGCGCCAACTTTTACCTCGTTGGTGATATTTTCAAGGTAGTGTTACGTATTTTAGTTAACATCGTCAAGTAATTTTAGACAAGCCGTCGCCCTGTGGTTTCACCCGCATAGTACCCGTGAGATAACGGTTTTTATAGCCAGAGATTACCCCTACAACATCACGAACTTTCATCATTATCATTATTTCAGCTGATGGACGCCCACTGCTCTGCACTTCGCAAATATTCGGCCATCTGCAATCAATGATGACGTTCTTTGGTTCTCTGTTAACACCCTGTGACTTGTGTAGAACTGACAATCCTATATTTAAGTCAAAATTTGTTCCATAAATAAGTGTTTAGAGCCGTGATAGCCCAGTGGATAAGACCTCTACCTCCGGTTCCGGAGGGCGTTGGTTCGAATCTGGTCCAGGAGCATGCACCTCCAACTTTTAAGTTATGTGCATTTTAAGAAATTAAATATCACGTGTCTCAAACGGTGAAGGAAAAACATAGTGAGGAAACCTGCATACCTGAGAATTTTCTTAATTCTCTTCGTGTGTAAGTCTGCCAATCCGCTTTGGGCCAGCCTGCTTGGCCTAGCCCCTATAACTCTGAGAAGAGATTTGTGCTCAGCACAGTCGAATATGGGTTGATATTGATGATGATGAAATAATTTTTCCCTTTATTGTTTCCTCTCAAGCTCAGCAGTGAGTCGAATATGGGTTGGTCCCTTTATTGTTTCCTGGATTGCTTTCATGTTTTATTTGTAGGCAGCTGACGTGGGCGGCTCTATAGCCATCCACGCGTTCGGTGCGTATTTCGGTCTGGGCGCCAGTTTTGCCATGAGGCCGCAGAAGAAGGCGACTAGCGACGTGCCGGCAACAACGGTCCCCACTGTCGACTTGAACGGACCGACGTACGTGTCTGACGTCACTGCTATGATAGGTACGTGGTTATGGTGTGAGTAAATATTGTAGGAAAAAGTAGTCTGTGACGGATATGACGTCATTCGATCTCGTGTTGGCTCATGCCAACGCTAGGTGCCGCTACTTGCGATATAAGGTACTCGTCGTACGGTCGGCTTCAGCACCCTCGTGGCGTTCGAGCCGTCCACATTTCTTGTTGTGTAATTCTTTATGGATTGCTTGGGATTGGCGGGGAGAGTAAATTGAGTGGAAAAGAGGAGTGTTAGATATCTGTCAAGGGCGCCCTTAACCCTAGGTTCTAGAGATTAATAGTAAAACCGGTGGTAAAGGCTCCAGAGTGAGGAACCTCCTTACAATACGCGCCGTCTCAAGAATCACTGCCTTCTGTATCCGAAAATTTATTATTAAAACCTGACTTTGTTGCAATGCAAAGCTGTACATTTCATAAAGACTATTTATATTTTATTAGGTTCACTCTTCCTCTGGATCTACTGGCCGTGTTTCAACTCTGCTCTTACGACAACCAATGCGGAATACCAAAGGGCAGTTATCAACACTTACTTGTCGTTAGCTTCAGCCACGGTGAGTAGTCTATTGACTTGTTATTACCCGACTGACGAAAGAGTGTATTGCGTTTAAGAATGTGTGCGCAGACGCCTTCAACCGCGTAGTTCTCGTTTCCGTGGGAATACGGGGATGACTGGGGATGGCATATAATTTCAGATATCTGCCAGTGAAAGTCCTATCAAAATCTTTGAAGTCGTTAAATAGATTTTTGCAGGTGGGAGGCTTCGGCCGCGGCTAGTTACCGGCAAAGACGCACCGCCAAGCGATTTAGCGTTCCGGTACGATGTCAAGTAGAAGCTGAAAGGGGTGCGGATTTTCATCCTCCTCCTAACAAGTTAACCCGCTTCCATCTTAGACTGCATCATCACTTACCATTCAGGTGAAATTGTAGTCAAGGGCTAACTTGTAATGAATAAAAAAAGCCGAAACAAACTGTTTGACAGGTGTTAAAATTTATAAAACAAGTACCGTATTAACGTTAATATGAATTATGTGAAAAAAAATAAAAAAAATAGTAATTTAAAATTACAAACAGATGTGCAATTCCGGTATTTACACTCGTTGACGAACTTTTCGCTCATAACACGTCTTGTTAGAATTTGAACTTTATGCTTGTAGGATGTCCAAATCAAGGTGTATTTTTCCTCACTAACAACGAAGTTGCCATGGAATCGAACGATATCACAGAGCTGTATCTTTAACAGAATTTGCATATAAATACTTCAATTTTATTTACTTGTACCGATAAACATCAGCAATTTATACTACGCTAACTTATAAAAGTGTCCTTTACAGTAGAGGCATGTAAAGATTTTGTAGAATGAAGTCCTCCTCCTAACAAGTTAGCCTGCTTCCATCTCAAATTGCATCATCACATCTCAAATTGCATCATCACATCAGATGAGAATGTTGTCAAGAGTTAACTGGTAGAGAATAAAAAAAGCAACAAATATAGGTAAATTAATGTACGCAACTAAGCGGTGCGTTCACTCTCCGCGCAGACGTCGCTAATAATAATTGGTATTATTTAAATCGTTTTTTTCAAAAAGTTCGCCGTTTCAAAAAGTATATCTACTTAGCGTAATATAATTCTACGTTATTTTCGCATACTTAATCACAAATCAGATATAAAAAAAACCTCATTTTGAGATAATTCACATAAAAAATCGATTTTGTCAAAGTTCGAGTTAGCGTAATACAAATTGCTGGTGTCGAGATTGGCTATGGAAAATACTTAAAATTGTATTTTCCCAAAGTTCAAGTTAGCGTAGTATAAATTACTGGTGTCTATATTAACTATGGAAAATACTAAAGTTGAAATTCCAAAATTAATCCAACTTCCGATTCCCTAGGTGACAACATTCGTAATGTCGTCCGTGGTGAGTAAACACCACGGCAAGCTGGATATGGTGCACATACAGAACTCGACGCTAGCGGGCGGAGTAGCGATCGGTTCTGTGTGCAACATGCACGTAATGCCGGGGGGAGCCATCGCCATTGGCATCGGAGCTGGGCTGCTTAGTGTGCTGGGATACAGGTTTTTAACTGTAAGTCATCATCCTCATCATCATCATCATCATCATCATCATCATCATCATCATCATCATCATCATTATCAACGTAAGCTTATAGAAAAGTCGTATTATAGTGTCAATGATTACGTAAATGACAAATTTGCTTGGATATTAAATGTATTACATGACAGGCTACTTATATACCTATTGTTAAATGGTGATAAACTAAAAAAGGATAAACCTGGCTGAGTTTGTTGTGGGCTCTTCTCGGACCAAATTAAAAACTTTAATTTTAAGTTTTCGAATAATTATTATCACCATTATCTTAAGTTTAATATTATTACCTGACTTTTCGAAAGAGCTTGTAAACGAAACCTATTTGAAATAAATGAATTTTGACTTTGAGTTTGACTCATATTCGGCTTACTGCTATGCTCCTCTCCTCTTAGAATGAGAGGGGTAAGACAATAGTCCACCACGCTGGCCCAATGCGGATTGGCAGACATCACACGCAGATAATTAAGAAAATTCTCTGCTATGCAGGTTTCCTCACGATGTGTTTTCTTCAACGTTTGAGACACGTGATATTTAGTTTCTTAAAATGCACAAAACTGAAAAGCTGGAGGAGGCATGCCCCGGACTTTCCATATAAGCTTTCAAACCCTATTTCGCCCCCTATTGATTTTATTATTGCAACAAAAAGTAACAAAAGTAAATGGAAAGTTGTGAATGAAAGTTAGCATTTTCTTTACTTTGTAATCATCACACATCATCACATCAGCCGATGCATGTCCACTGCAGGACATAGGCCTTTTGTAGGGACCTCCAAACATCACGATACTGAGCCACCTACATCCAGCGAATCCCAGTGACTCGCTTGATGTCGTCAGTCCATCTGGTGGGTTGTCGACCAACATGTGTGCTTTCTAGTGCGGGGTCGCCATTCCAGCACTTTGGGACCCCAACGTCCATTGGCTAGTAATACTAAATTCTAATACTGTTTCAATCGTAAATGTTTCAGCCCTTACTAGAAAAATGCGGCATCAGAGACACGTGCGGGGTCAACAACCTCCATGGCATGCCTGGCATTTACTCAGGGCTGCTTAGCGTATTGTTTGCTGCCCTTGCGACCAGCGGCGAATATGGAGAGGATCTAGCCGCGGTTTTTGGTGCTATGGGTGGAGTGAGTAAACTTGTCATACTAGACACGTTTGTAGTCATACTCTGTGTATACAGAGCTAATCAGAATAGTGTTTGCTGCCCTGGCGACCAGCGACGAGTATAGAGAGGATATGACAGCGGTTCTATGGGTGGAGTGAGTAAACTTGTCATACTAGATGAATTCGGAATAGTCATACGGCATGCTCTGTGTATTTAGGGCTAATAGTAGTGTTGGCTGCCCTGGCGATCAGCGACGAGTATGGAGAGCATGTTTGTCAAACTATACTTGTCTTGTCTTGTCTTGACTAGACGCCTTTGGAACCGTCACATGAATTGCTGGATAGATACCTATTCAGTTGCCATATTAACCGGCCCTCATTCTGTTCGGTAGGTGGACGCCTGGATGGATGTTCTATTAATTTTCCTTTTTATTTTGCCTAAACGACTTTTTACTTCTTGTTCCAGGAAAACGGAAGAACGGCTGCTAGTCAAGCTCTGAACCAGCTCTACGCTACTCTAGCCACAATGGTGATTGCTACTGCTGGTGGTTTCGTTACTGGTGAGCATTTTTTGTTTCATTGACAACATTATCATCATCATTGACAGCCGATGAACGTCCACGGCTAGACAAAGGTCTCTTCCATGGACTTCCAAACAACCCGCATCCCGCTACCTGAAATCTGTTTGATATCGTCGGTTCACCTCCTCCACCATGGTCCTCAGTAGTGGGAGGTCAACCAGCACTGTGCTTTCCGATGCGGGATCGCCATTCAAGACCTTGGGAGTCCAATATCCATCTGCTCTCCATTGACATGTAAGACTTTAATTATAATCTGACATCATTCTATGGATTACTTGGAACTGCTACAACTTTATACATACCTCTGATAGTTCCTATAGATGGGGACGCTAAATCCCTAGGCTTTACGTCTCTACTTAGAAACAGCCTATGCCTACCACCTGACCAAATCAAAATCAATTTAGAAAATATAAAATCCTAAAATTTATTCTCGCTGGGAATCGAACCCAAGACCTCTGTTATAAAAATTGCAGCACTAATAACTGCACCAGAGAGGTATATTGTCACCTCAAAATACAGAATTGTCACTAAAGGGTAGTCAAATTGACGGTACCTCTAATTTGTTATTGACCTGTGTATCAAATTACTCCATACTGAGAGGAGGTTTGGGTAAATCGAAACAAAAGCCAGCGGCGAACCCATTTATCTTACTCCCTTTTATTATTTAGCAGTTAAGTCAAGTCACTCCTAAAAGAATGTAATAAAAATAATAAGTGGGACGATTAATCACTTGTTGTTTGTGACCGGCAATCTTTCTTACTTATTTTTCTCAAAAAAAAAAAATGAAATTTTCGTTTGAGAGATTCTTTAAAAAATATTATCCAGTTGTTTACCCTGGCCAAGGGTGTACGTCTATACTACGACATTAGAATATATTTTTGTAGACGTTGCTTGTTCATTTATCATGTCAGCTGATGGACATGAATTTTAGCTGAGATTTTTTAATACCACGGACGTGATTTTTCTGCATCCAACGAAAACCTGCGATACAATGCGTTGTGATTCATTGATCACGCAGAGATACTTTGAGCTAAACTCTCCCCTACTTCTTCTTTCATCCGGGCCTTTTCCGCACTCGACCAAATGATTGGCTGTTTTCCGTGGGTATCTACCAACTTCGGTGTAGGTCCCGATTGGATCTCTCCTTATCGCCTTCTGAGTGACTCTGAGTTTCTTAACGTCGGTAATATGCTAGTAGACACTTTTTTAAAAATGGTCTTTGATAGTTCATTATCTGTCAACTAGATTGAAAAAATTTGTTTAATTTTTTAGAGACGTTTGATTACATTTTAAATATGTTTTAGAAACTACGAGACAAAACGCCTATCGGCCATGATGGTCTAATTTCAACTGTTTCATGACGTCACTATAACAAATCTCTTACAAACGGAGGGTTTAACAAAAATATTAAATAGAAATTAATTATAAAATTGTGACGTCACAAAATGGACAACAGCGTTATTGACGTTTGAAAAATTTAAAAAATAATTTTCAATTAAGTTTTATAAGAAACCCTTAACTTTTATTAATAATCAATATCGATATATTTTGGACCCTTATTCCATGTATTATGCGAAATTAATTTCGTTTATTTTAATTTGATACGAGTCAACTACCCTATTATAGGCTAAATTATCTCGTATGACTGACGGATCTAGGACTTGGTCGCTTTTTCTTTGTGTGCTCAGAAAAGCAACTTCCAGCTATTGTTATTAATTGTTTAGTAGCTGTATGCGATGTCTCGTTGCGAGTTTCTCTTATCACTAGTTCTATAACCTAAATAATAATAAAAAATCAAAAACATACAACGTACCGACTAAACTAAAAGCGAAAAATAACATCGTATTAGGTTTTACCTGCTGTTTGTATGCAGAACTGTTTTTTTAAGTGTTTTTTGTAGTATACGATACTAAAACAGAGTCAAACTTTTTTTAATTTGGCTGTCTGTCTGTTTGTTAGAGCTAATCTTTGGAACTTTCACTAGAAAGGTTATTGAGCAACAACTTTTTATTCAAAAATATCCAGGTTCTCGCAGGATTTGTGGGTTTATGTGAAATTGAATTTCACGTGGACGAAGTCGCGGGTGTCTACTAGGTTGATTAATATATTTTTGCGTGATACAAAGTAGCCCATTACTAGGACGTCCTACGAAGTTTGCGAGAAAGTTATTAGTTAGTTACAGAGTTTGACAAAGTTCTCCGGCTCGGCTTTTTTGAATAATATTAAACTTTAGTGAAACAGTCACTAACAAAATATGTTTTATTTAATCGACTTCATGAAAACATGAATTTATTATTATTTCAATGAAAACCTGAAATTATTTTTAACTAGAGGACTGGTCCGCTTTTGGACCTCTTTATTCCGGCCCTGTTGCAAACTAAAAAGCACCTCCCTGCCAAATTTCAACTTTGTATTTCAAGATTTCGTGATGATGGTGAGGTGTATTTGACGCTTTTATATATTTAGACATAGGTACGTATCTAATTTGAAAGCGTTACTTCTCTCTTAATCTAGTGGATGCCCGTGATTTCCCATGAATTTCAGTTATTCACAATTCCCGCGTGAACCTTGGTTCTTTTTTGGAACAAAAAGTAGCTCAATAATTTCATTTATCTTTAAGTGAAAGTCGTATTAAAATCGATGAAGCTGTTTCAAAAATTAGCTCAGACATATAGACAATATAAAAAAAAACCTTTTTTTTTTTTTTTTTTTTTTTATTTGGATCACAAAACTGGTTACAATCATGTTACATTATTAAATAACATACATAAAACGTAATAAATACGATTGCACCTTCTTGGTGTGACCACAGCATTCTTATAATAAACTATCATGAACAGCACTTAAACGATAACACTACACGAGACAACAATATAAATGCAAAAATCACTAAACTAATCGTTAATCCTTAATCACTAAGTAAACTTGATGAGTTTTTTAAAAGAGGTCAGAGAACTACAAATAAAATCAGCATTACTACTGTGAGCATTTAAGAGTGAACATATTCGATAAACAGGCGCATGCTGACCGGCTCTGGTTCGACAGAAGGGTAAATGGAAGGGCTTTCGATTCTGTAAACGGCTTCCTGGACGTGGTACACAAAACATTAGACGTTCCAATATATCCGGTGAATTCATGTAGCCATTAATGATTTTATAAAAGAAAACCATATCTAGCATTTTGCGTCTATTCCTTAATGGCATAACCTTATAAGATTGTAGACGTGAGTCATACGAGTTTAACTCACGACATTTGTTGTCGCTGAAAGCCAGATGGTAAATAAAACGCTTCTGAACACGCTCCAATCTGTCACAGTGAACTGTGTAAGTAGGGCACCATACCGGGCTGCAATATTCGAGGATACTACGCACTAAAGAATAAAATATGGTAATAGATAGATTCGGATCTCTGAAAAGTTTTAATTGACGCGAAATAAAACCTGACAATTTTGATGCCTTTTTCACCACAGAATCAACATGATGCCGAAAAGAGAGTGATGTATCAAAAAGAATGCCCAAATCACGCACAACTTCTACTTCACGAAGCGGGACGTTGGTATTTGCGTAATAAACTATATCTGTTTTTATTGACTTCCTAGAAAATTTTATATGCAGACATTTATCAAAGTTTAGTGCCATTAAGTTACTATGACACCAATTAACAAGATTATTAATATCTTGATGTAGCAGTGTGGAATCCATAACATTAGAAACGGTACGGTAAATTTTAAGATCGTCGGCGTAAAAACGAAAATTTGATGTGAACTTGCTACTCAGATCATTAATAAAAATCAAGAAGAAAAGTGGGCCCAAATGAGATCCCTGAGGGACTCCTGAAGGAATTAATTTAATGTCAGACCTATAACCAAAAAGATTTACCAATTGTGATCGGTTTCTCAAAAATGATTCACACCATCTCAATAAGGAGCCATGAATTCCCATCTGACTAAGCTTCAACAACAACAAATCGTGGTTCACTAGGTCAAATGCTTTTTTGAAATCTGTATATATCGCATGCACTTCAACCTTATTATCTAAAGCTTCGGCTATATCCATTACATATCCAATGAGGTTGGTAGCCGTGGATCTACGCGGCAGAAAACCATGCTGATTACTGTTGATATACTTTTTCAAAAGAAACAGTAGTTTTTTTTGTATGAGGGCTTCAAAAACCTTGGCACATGACGATAAGATGGAAATAGGCCTATAATTGCTAACATTATTCACCACACCGACTTTGTATATTGGAGTGACGTGAGCCATTTTCCACTTAGTGGGGAATAAACCAGATTTTAAAGATAAATTAAATATAAATGTAAGAGGATAAGCTAAGTGCTTAGCACATTTTTTAAGTAATATTGGAGGAACTAGATCTGGACCACTACCCTTGTTAATATTAATATTGAGTAAGTAGTTATAAACCTCGTCTATATTCACCGTTACAAAGAACGCTGATACCGATTCGCTGACGCTGATATCAGAATCATATGAAGATGAGCTTCGTGTTGTCGAGGGACGATCCTCGTAAACAGATTGAAAATATTCAGAGAAAAGTTGACATATTTCATGGCCACCCTTTGCAGATTTACTACCAAGAAACATTTCATTTGGAATTGGAGTACTATTGGTCCTTTGATGATTGCAGAATCTCCAAAAGTACTTAGGATTATTACGTAAATAATTTGCAGCAGAATTCTTAAACTTCCTGTAACATTCGGACATCAGCAGATCACTCCGATGTCTAATTGTTTCAAATGAAATTTTATCTCTTACGTTTTTATATTTTTTATATCTATAATGATACTTAGCTTTCTCCTTCAAACATTTAATTAAGCTACGCGAAAACCACACAGGATAGTTATTTGGCTTCCTTCTAGACATAGGTGTATGTCTATGGATAATTGGCATCAGTCTATCATAGAACACGTCTATAGCAGCATCTGTAGACTCAATTGTGTCGAGTATGACTTTCCAGTCTATCTCTGCAAGATTGTTATTAATTGCCTCAAAATCACACAAGTTGAAATTAAGAGAAGTGGCAAAGTTACTTTTAAGTAACCTATCCTTGCTGATTTTAAAATCAATCTCTAAGGCAGGGTGATGAGAATCAATGGGGAGTAGCGGAAAAACAGATTTAGATACTGAGACGGATGGATCATTTGATATTATTAAATCAAGCATTCGATCGCTATCGTTTAAAATGTGGTTATATTGGAGCAAATTACAAAAGAAAAGTGTATCTAGGAACTGGTTAACTGTTACATGATTGGACGACTGAGGTGTGAGTAAATGATTGTCGGAATTTGAAACCCAGGTTAATTGTGGCAAATTAAAATCTCCTAATAATAGGAAACGTGAATTGGATATTTTGTTTTGGTATACATTTGTTAAATTTTTTAGAAATATTTCAAAATATTTAAAATCAACTGGGGGAGGGATATAAACAGCGCAAACGTGTATTAGTAAATTATTACCAATCTCGATTGAGGCCCATAATTCTTCACATGTTGATTCAAACTCAAACATACGAAGAGCTCGATATTTCTTTTGTATTGCTATTAAAACTCCTCCACCCTCTCTTTTACACGGATATGACGATGTTGATGAGCGGTCACGTCGAAAAATTATATATCTATCATCCATAAATTCATGATCAAAAACCGTTTCATTTAGCCATGTTTCTATAAAAATAATTACATCATAATTTGATTTTAAGATGGATTGATATAGCTCGTCAGTTTTCGTTCTAAGACCTCTTACATTTTGATAAAATATTTTGAGATACACTGTAAATAATATTAAACTTAAATCGCGTGATAAAGATAAAAATAACGAAAGAATTAGAAAAAGTTAGTCTTGTAAGGATTGAAGAGCATCTAGATTTTTTATCAGAATTGCCGGGGACTCATCATTACGACGCACAAATATACGTCCACCACGAACCCATACGTATTTGTAATTCTTGTTCTGCGCTACAATTCTAGTCGTTGCATGGAGACGTTTATTATTAGGAGACAAATGTTCTGAAATGTAAACTTGATTCTTGTTTCCTGCAATTCCTAGATGCGACGTGTTAAGTTTATCAGTAGCATGTTTTTTGTTGAAATTTCTTACTGCCGCCAAAAAATTATCCCTTTTTATTGGGCTAGATAGCTTCACAATGATGCAGCGAGGTCGCTTTGATTCCGTGTTAATTTTAGCCACCCGATGAAAGTTTACCACATTGGGAGCGAGCTCAAAATTAACTACCCTAGCCAGTTGTTGAAATACCGACATGAGATTTTCAGAGCGATGCTCAGGTACTAGTAAAGGTAAAAATAGTTTTTAGTACTAAGTAAATAAAAAAACTAAACTTTTTTATATGTCATTAATTTTTATGAAGGTTCACGCTTGATGGATCGATAAAAGTACATTGAACAAATCTCTCAGTATTTCCTGTTTGTCAGTAAATCGTTTAGGAGTCGATCGAGTGAGTTATCTCAAAACAATAGACGCGATAGACTCGAGAGCACCAAACGACCGTTCCGCCATTCAACCCGAGATTTCAGCTGGAATTGTTCTACCGATCTATACAATGTACAAACAAAATGTTTTATTTGTTCTGCACAGTGTGGGGAATCCTTAATTTGGGAAGATACAGGAAAACTGTCTTGACAGGGTTAAAATCATATCCTACTAACATTATAAACGCGAAAGTTTGTATGAATGTTTGTTTCTCTTTAACGCCGCTACTACTGAAGCGATTTGAAATGGAAGTAGATTTTACTCTGGATTAACACACAGGTTACTTTTTATCCCGAAAAAAATGTGAAAAACTAAATTCCACGCGGGCGTCCGCTAGTATCTAAATAAATTAAAAAATCCTAAAGATACTTTTCGATTAATCTACACTAATGTTAGTAACTACTAATACAGAGGCAAAGTTTGTAGTGTTGTTGAGGGTTATATCTGGATCTACTAAACTGATTATGAAAATTCTATTACCACAAGAAAGCAACGTTATTTGTGAGTGTCATGGGCTATATTTTATCCTCGTCTTCTTACGGGAACGGGAACTACGCGGGTTAAACCACGGGGCGTCGGCTAATATCTGATTATTATCTGAGGAAGACTTTCTTATTTTGGTTTTGGAAGTTGAATGCATAAACTCTCTTGTGTGTGTAAAGTAAAGAGACATCAGCACAGCAGAAACGCTTTGTTAAATTACATACAGTAGGAAGCGTGTCCATGAAAAACCGTTTACAAATAAGTCTTTGTTTAGGAACTTCTCACAATAGATGATAAATAATAATCATTACATAGCACCAAAAGCCGTGATAGCCCAATCGATATGACCTCTGCCACCGATTCTGGAGAGTGTGGGTTCGAATCCGGTCCGGGGCTTGCACCTCCAACTTGTCAGTTGTGTGCATTTTAAGAAATTGAATATCACGTATCTCAAACATCGTGAGGAAACCTGCATATCAGAGAATTTTCTTAACTCTCTGCGTGTGTGAAGAATCAAGCCTGTCATTTGGGCTAGCTGGTGGACTATTGGCCTAACTCTTATCATTATGAGAGGAGACTCGAGCTCAGCAGTGAGCCGAATATTGCTTCCGATGATGTAAGATACTCTTCGAAGAACGCGGGTGTTTCATCACCAGCTTTTCAACCCCAGGATGAGATATTGTACTTATTTTTTTTTTTTTTAATTTCTAAGACGTTCTTTTTCGAAACAGACTAGTGATTAGAAACCATATAGGCTAACTCTAAGTGTGTGTAAGTGTGTATGTTTGTTTCTCCTTTGCGCTGCGGCTTCTGAAGTAATTTAGCTGAAATTTGGAATGGAAATAGATTTTATTCTGGATTAACACATTTTCGTCCTGGAAAATCCATGGTTACCGCGGGATTTGCGAAAAACTGAATTCCATGCACCACAAAATCAAGGCTGTTTGGAAACTTCTTTGTTACTTTAAGATACCTAATTATTGAGTCTTAAGGATTTTCACATTGTTACAGGTTTAATCGCCAAACTGGGCTGCCTATCGCCGCTCAAAGACAAGGAACACTATGACGATGACGTCAACTGGGAACTGCCGTGATGACGTCACTAGCTTATAGCATACACAATATACACATACTCGTACATGACCAATTAATAAATATTTTATTTTTAGTAAACGGTTTTTATTCTCTGGTTTGACATGACAAGGATATGGTCATCTGATGTGTTTTTTTTTATTCTTTACAAGTTAGCCCTTGATTACAATCTCACCTGATGGTAAGTGATGATGCAATCTAAAATGGAAGCGGGCTAACTTGTCAGGAGGAGGATGAAAACCCACACTCCTTTCGGTTTCTACACGGCACGGCGGATATTAACTTTTTTTATTAATTATCGAAAACAATGTATCATCACCGAGATACCTAAACCTCATCGGCAGAGCTGGGGATCGAATCCAAGACCTCCGTCTTGTAAATCTACTGCTACAATGTTATTTCTCTTTTAAGTTTATTTTTATGATTTTGAAGTCGGTTGATTTTTTTTTGTTAAAAAGATTTTATTTGTGTTTCAATACTAAATATTGTCAGTATTTTGATAGCACACCACGATTGAAGTTTTTGTTTCTGTCCACTAAAACCTTTCGAAAAAATAGATCAAAACCGAATATGAATCTGCTACTCGGAATATAACACTTGAATTTTTGTTCGTAGTAACACCTGGTCCTCGTTGAAAGAGTTACAATTAAAAGGACTTTATACCCCTCGTAATAAAGTGCAATGTTGTTTGCGGTTAAAATTTTCGGAGCATTTCTCACTAGCTGTCATGACGAGTAAAAATAATGGTATTCAGAGGGAAATATATCGACAACATTGTTTGTGCATGGAAATAGGATTGTGAGAGACATTGCAGTGCATTACAAAGTATAGGAATATATGGGCGACCGTTCAGAGGTCGTGTCCCATTACTATGGTACTAAACGACGAGTGTTTTCTTTTTTTTTTACACGCCAAGTTAACCCTTGACTGTGATCTTATCTGATGTTAAGTGACGATATAGTACAAAGGCGGTTTTTTTTTATTATTTAAGTAAAAGTTAGCCCTTGACTACATTCTCACCTGATGATAAGTGATGATGCAATCTAAGATGGAAGCAGACTAACTTTTCCGGAGGAGGGTGAAAATTGCTTCTAATTGGTAGCGGTAGGTAGGTGTATTTGTAGCGGAGGTATTGGATTGAAAAGGGTTAAGGTAGGACTAAGGGTAAGGAAGAAGTAAGTGCAAGACTTACAGTACGAAAACGAATGCTTAATCTAAAGAAGTAGCTTTTTTTACTCTTTACAAATAAAAAGCGATAACGTAAAAAAACGATTTATGAGTCTTTTTTTTTTTATTCTCTACAAGTTAGCCCTTGATTACAATCTCACCTGATGGTAAGTGATAAAACGATCTAAGATGGATACGGGCTAACTTGTTAGGAGTAGGATGAAATCCACACTCCTTTCGGTTTCTACACGATATCGTACCGGATCGCTAAATCGCTTGGCGGTACGTCTTTGTCGGTATGGTGGTAACTAGCCACGGCAGAGGCCTCCCACCAGCCAAAGTCGGTTTGTAAGACCTATATAAAATTATCTATACAACATTGTTTTTTTTATTATTTCTCAACTATCAAGTAGGTAAATCAATAGTTTTATTATTAAAATAATATATTTCGAGTTAATTTAATATTACGAGAGTAGATAAAATATAAATATATAAAATAGATTTACTAAGAGACACGCCGTTGTTATTATAAACAAAGTTGCTTCGCAAAAGCTTTTTGCATTTTGACGTAACACCAGTTAGGTATACGGCTACTTACACAAGTTACGAGTTACGTCGAGCTGCTCTTTACGAGCTGCTGTCGGTGTTTTACTGGCACTTTCCAGACAGAATTACAAATTTACAAAATTGTTGGCAAAGACAGTACCTATTTAGAAGTTTGTTTTTTTAGTTTGGCACTTTTGTTGGTGGTGACATTAAAATATTAGTTCTTTGAAAGAAAGAAAGAAAGATCTTTATTTTTAAGTAATGCCACATATCACATTAAATTTAAATTTAATTTTATTATGGCTTAACTGTCCACTCAAACGGTGGGGCACTAAAGAATTCCCTGTAATATGTGGCATAACCTCGAAAAATGACCCAACTCAGCATATTGCTGCATACTTCCAATTAAAAAAGGATGCAGCACTGATTTTCAGTTAGGACCCAGTTGGACTAAGAGGAGAGGAAGATGAAATAAGAGATACCTAAATGGTTATTGTGTTAAATAGGAGAAGGTTTGGAGCAAAGACCCGTTATGCTGCTGCAACGCAGGTTAGACGTACATAGTATATTTAAATCTTTAATTATCACTATCGATGAAGATCAGGACCGACGACTCAACCCTTAACTGTAATCGTGGGTCCATGGGACCCATGTGTAATCTTTGAACAAGTGACGGCACCTAGATACCTTTCCAATATACAATGAAGCATGTTTATACGTCAAGCGATTTAGCGTTCCGATACGATGTCGTGTAGAAACCGAAATGGGTGTGGATACCTTCATCTTCCTTTGAACAAGCGAGCCCACATCCATCTTAGATTGCATGATCACTTACCATCAAGTGAGATTGTAGCCGAGGGCTTATATGTAATGAAAAAAAAATGTTGCATGTACTTTTACTTTTATTGTTTAATTGTCGAGTTTATACATAATATAGATACTAATAGTATTATTGGACTCAAAAGTGATTACAAATACAAGAAAACTAATGTCGAACAAAGGTTATGATTCACAATGTTTGTCAGGACAACTTAATTAACAAATCAAACTGTAACCAAAATAAGACCCTAGAATAGCAGAGACCTTAAGTGAAGTCACGTACTTGTGAACGATGTGTGTAGGGTTAAAGGCGCCTTTGACAGATATCTAACGGTGGAATTCATAGTCGTAGTAGGGGGCCCCTAAGGGGATTATTCAGCCGCTATGTGTCGAATTCAACCCCTACGCGTTTCATAGACAAAAGAAACCCCTCATTTGACAGGAGCTGGCGGCTGACTGCTGAATTACCGATATTTGTCAGCCAAACCATCCCCTGGCATTTTTTTTTGTTGTTATTCGTGATTTATTTATTAGAAAGTGGACGTTCGGATCGTTATAAGTGAAGTTATAAACAGCGAGTTATATCAGTGCCCAAGATATATATTCGCAATTGCGTAAACCCAGTATAATACTATGGCGATATGGAATGTACGAAAGATTCTCATATTAGGCATAATATGCCTCTATTTGATGAAGAATGAACACAGAAGACCAAGAGAGGAATACCAATACCGCTAGTATTATACATTCTAGCAGCACTTCGATTCTATGAAACGGGATGTTATCAGGTACGTACCTTTGTTCATTATCAATAATTTTTTGTTCATGAAGACGCCGCGCGGTTTCACCCTGTGTGGTTCCCATTTCCGTAAGAATATGGGGATAAAATATAGCCTATAGAGCTCGGGGATAGTGTAGCTTCCCAACAGTGAAAGAATTTTTTAAATTGGTTCAGTAGTTCCAGAGCCTATTTAAAACATACAAACAAACAAATCTTTCCTGTTTCTATTATTAGTAAAGATAAATTAGGAGTAGATATAAAACCAATTAGCCCAGTGCGTATGACCTCTGCCTTTCATTATGATGGTGTAGGTTCCCAACAGTGATAGAATCTTTCAAATCAGTTCAGTAGTTACAGATCCTATTCAAAACAAACAAACAAATTTTTCCTGTTTATACTATTAGTATAGATAAATTAGGAGTAGGTCAAAATCCATATAGCCCAGTAGATATGACCTCTGCCTTCTATTCGGAGGGTGTAGGTTCAAATGCTGTCTGAAACATGCACCTCCAAATCATTTCAGTTATGTGCATTTTATGAATTTAAATGTATATTACATGTCTCATATGGTGATGGAAAAACATTGTCTCTACATGTGTGAAGTCTGCCAATTCACATTGGGCCAGCGTGGTGGACCTTATCCCTCTCATTCTGAGAGGAGACTCATGCTTAACATACTCATGATGAAGAATTTAATTAGTTTGTTTGTTTGTAATCTAACCTATATAAATGTTAGGTAGGTAGGTATACCTAACATTTATATAGGTTAGATTACAAACAAACAAACTAATTAAATTCTTTAAATCTAGTTTTGATTTAGGAAATATATAACCTACATAAATGTAACTAACATAATGTTTATTTTCAGACTGTATGTGCAGTCCATCAAGCATTCTATGAAATAACAGAAATGCCAAAAGTCAAGCTGTATTGATATCACGCATAGGTATACATATAAACAACCCCGGAGGACCCTATACACAGATTTAAAGAAACCGGCTATCATGGCAGGGAATAGCAGTGATGAGCTCTGAGAATACTGTTTTACCAAGAATACTGAGAATACTTTGGTCCTTGAAAATCTGAGTTTTCAGATCACAGTAATTGGAAGACCCTCATACCTTGAAAAGTCAGCAGCATTTAATATCAAAGTAGTAGGAGTGAGTGCAGTGTATTGTAAGGTGGTCACTCACTCTGAAGTCCATAACAATAGAAAATATATACAAATCTTAATTGAATGAAATTTATTGATTCACATCTTTAATAAAGATAATTATTAAATGTTTACTTCTGCATTTTTCATTTAAGTCTGGCCCTATAGAAATATACAATAATAACTATAAGTTATATGTAAATAATGTATTTATTGTTGTTATTAATTAAACTTTGTATCAAAAGGATATAGGTTTGATTTTAGAATTGCAATAAGTGTGTGTGGTTCATTATTATCAGCCCATGACCAGGCCAAGCTTACCTATTAAATACATATATAATATTATGTTATCTAAAGCTTTGTGAAATGCAATTTTACCACTATTCCTAAGGATAAGCTACACTTATATTTATTTACTGCACTTACTATAAATTGTAAAAAAATACAACATAATAGTACCTACTTGTAATTATTTCAGGTAATTATAGGTGGTTTTGAGTAAAATAAACAAATTTCCTCTGACAATATTTTTTTTATTTCAAGTAGGATTCCACATTACAAAAGTATGAAATATCAAACTACTTATATAGTAAATAGTATGCTTGGGATTTCTCTGCGTGATCGAATCACAAATGAGGAGATCCGCAGACAAACCAAAGTCACTGACATAGGTAGCACAGCGAGTCGTGAAGCTGAAGTGGCAATGGGCAGGCCACATAGTTCGAAGAGCCGATGAAATCGCAGAGTTGGTCGAACCCCCACTAGGTGGACTGAGGGCATCAAGCGGGTTGCAGGGAGCCGCTGGCGGCTCGAGACCGTTGTGTTTGAAAGTCCATGCAAGACGGCTATGTCCAGCAGTGGACGTCCATCGGCTGATAATTTTAATTATGATCACGTTCGTCCACATATCTATACTTATAATAAATCTGTAGAGAGGTCAATTCTGTACATGAAATATATTTCCAAAATAACTATCAGGGGGTGATTAGTGATCGATACTGATGCCAAAAATGCAATTAGTAAAATTTTTGTCTGTCTGTCTGTCTGTCTGTCTGTCTGTCTGTCTGTCTGTCTGTCTGTCTGTCTGTCTGTCTGTCTGTCTGTCTGTCTGTCTGTATGTTCTTTATAGAAACAAAAACTACTGGACGGATTTTAACGAAACTTGGTACAATTATTCTACATACTCCTGGGCAGGTTATAGTATACTTTTCATTACGCTACGATCAATAGGAGCAGAGCAGTGAAGAGAAATGTTGAGAAAACGGGAGAAGTTACTCAATTTTTTAAGCTTCCGTCGCGTGTACAGCCTTAATGGTTAAAGCTACATAGAAATCATGTATCACGGAAATGTTCTCCTTAAAATAATCTATAAAAACACAACAGCATTTATATGTCTATCTTTTATGGTTGACTCACAATAACACGTGTAACTCCCGATAGCTTAGCAGTTCGGAGCTTTCTAATTATATTTGTCAACTCTTATGTTTATAACACTCATCACTCAACCCTAACTAAAAAAGTTAACATTATTACCTATTCAATAAAAAAAGAATTATAAAAATCGGTAAAGAAACACCAAAGTTATACAAGAAATACGCTAAGCCATCGCGCGTGAATACTAATTCATGCTATATGGATTATTTTTGTGTAACGGTTGCCGCGCTCGACGCGACTCGCGCGGTGGGGTAATAAATAAAGAAGTGCAGCCTTAATGAGTAGGGTAGGGGTAGGGTAGGGTAGGGTAGGGTAGGGTAGGGGTAGTGTAGGGTAGGGGTAGTTTAGGGTAGGGGTAGGGTAGGGGTAGGGTAGTGGTAGGGTAGTGGTAGGGTAGGGGTAGAGTTGGGATAGGGTAGGGTAGAGGTAGGATAGGGGTAGTTGAAAGTTTACAACGACTTTCACGCGGACGAAGTCGCGGGCGTCCGCTAGTCTTCAATATTTTTCTAACAACTCCTTCTTGTGAGAAAGAAACTTTTTGATAAAATTGATCTATTGTACTCTTGAACGAATTAAATTTTACTATGATAAATAAAAACAAAAAGTAAATGAAAATATTAGAAAATAGAAACTCAATTATTTTGTAAAATGTCAAAGAATTAACAAAATACGTCTCTTTGTGGTTCTGTCACAGAATTTTCAAAGATCTAATGTAAAATCATAGACAACATTTGCTTGAAACTCCAGTCACCTAGGGGCTCTCTAGTAGTTTGTATATGAAATGCAATGAAGGATGATTCAATAGTCAGCCCCTGGGTGAATACTGAATATTGGTTTGTGGGGGATTGTTCACTTTACGACTATGAATTCCAGGGTTAAACTCCCCTTTTCCACTCAAGTCACTCTCCCCGCCTATCCCAAGTAACCCATAAAAAATCACACAACAAGAGATGTGGACGGCTCGAACGCCACAAGCACACTGAAGCCGTCCGTACCGCAAGTCGTTGCAAAGCGGCGATAACCGTAGTAGGTAAGGTAGAATACGTACTGCAAAATGCGTAACAGAAACATAATTTACTCGTCAACGTCTGGACGAGCCTTTGTTACAGATACCTTTCAAAGGCATGCCGGCACCGGCGGCCCTTTTGTAGCTACATATTACCGATCCGCGTACAATAATGTCATTATGATAAAATGATAAAATTACGTATATTAAGGTCAGACACACTTTTTGATATCTACCATCTTTAATACGAACCTATGAGGGTAGGTTATTATTTAGTGCAATTTTAGCTTTTTTGCGCTTATTTACTACGTTTCCGTTTTTGAGGGAATAAAATATAGTCATGACGCTTACAAATAACGTGGTTTTTAACTGGTAAATTAAATATAATTTCCAATGCCGTGATAACCCAGTGGATAGGACCTCTGCCTCCGATTCCGGAGGTATGTGTCCGAATCCGGTCCGGTGCGTGCACCTCTAAATTTTCAGTTGTCTGCATTTTAAGAAATTAAATATCACGTGTTTTAAACGGTAAGGAAAATCATCGTGAAGAAACCTGTATACCAGAGTTTTTTTTTATTTTCTGCAGTCTGCTAATCCACATTGGGCCAGTGTGGCGGTCTATTGGCCTAACTCCTCTCAGAATGAGAGGGATGTTTGAAGCATTCCGTATTTTTCAAGGTAAAAAGCTAAAAATTAATATGCAGATTTTTGTGACTAAAAAATCCGTGAATCATTTTTTTTCAAAATTTTATATGGAAATCAATGTAAACTTTCAACGCCTATTTCACCACTTTAGGAGTTGAATAGTAAAAATTTTTGAATCACATCATATTTCGTATTTTTTTGTGATTTATGAACAAATTTTTAAAACTGTAACTCTAAAAATGAAAGACTTTCCATACAAACTTTCAACCTCTATTTCACCCCTTTCTTATTTTATTTTCGCAATAAAAAGTATCCTATAACCTTTTCCATGCTATGGTCTCAAAACTATTAAAAATTTTATTTTAATTAATTCAGTAGTTTCAGCGTGATGCCTGAATAACAAAAAAAAAACACGGACAGACAGACAAAAAATCGAAAAATAATATTTTTAGCTTCTGTATCGATTATATAATGACACCCAACAAAAATTTTATTAAAAATATCTTCAATGTACAGAATTGGACCTGCTACAGTTCTATTATAAGTTTAGATATAGATTTCTAATCAACTATTAAGTACTGGCGGACGCCTGCGTCTTCGTCCGCGTGAAACTCGATGTAAACTTTCAACTACCCTACCCTACCCCACCTCTACCCTACCCCTACCCTACCCCACCCCTACCCTAACTTCTAAGTTTTTGCAGCGCGCGCCATGTAAAAATATAATATAAGCCTATCCTTTCTCGATAATTGGCCTATCTATCACTGAAAGTATTTTTCAAATCGGACCAGTAGTTTCTGAGATTAGCGACTTCATTCAAACAAAGAAACAAACTCTTCAGCTTTATAACATTAGTATAGAAAACAAGTAACATATAAGCAATTATAAGTAAGTATTTCCCACCATAGAAATGGACAGTGACGATGGATAATACAACTTAAAATGTGTTACCATCTATATCGTAAGCATTACAGCGAATGAAATGAATGATCGAAAGCCAGATAGCCCCAAGTCAGGTTGGATCGCATTAATCCGGGGAGACGTTGTATTAACGTCAGGAATAATGCTTCAATGGCCGATGGGAATTTACGGAAGGCTTCAAATCAATTTCTTTGTAATAGAACCTCATAGATAATAATCATAGATACAATCTTCTGTTATCCCCTTTTCCTTTTATCCCGGAAAAACGCTAATTCCAAAGATTAGCGTTTTCCTGGCCATTGATTGGCCTTGATATATTATTTAGAAAAGCTTGATATATCAAGTAGGTAGGTAGATAGGACACCTTCTAGGCAAGCGTGTCCAATTTTAGACTGTATCTACACTTAGCATCAGGTTAGATCATGGTCAAACGCAAGCCTATTTGCATAAAAAAAGATGGCCTACTTCATATGAGAAAACTATCGGTTACAAATAGAGTAACACTTTACATGTTTGCTAGAAACACGCTCTACGAATCATCCTGTATTTATTATTTCATATCTTAACCTAAAACTAGCCATAAATGAACAACCTAATTCTAAGTCTAGCTTAGCACTTGATATATGAGTTTGAGTGCCTGTAATTACACCAATAGCTGAATGGATCTGATGAGTTTTTGTAAAGAGTCTACATGCATTTTAGTCTCTGGTAACGATGCTTTTGAACCCACATTCCCACGGGAACTGAATCTATGTGGGTGAATCCGTAGGTTATACCTAGTAAATTGTAAAATAATCAATCATAAATAGTTTCAAAATGCTTTTGGATAATACACGGTATTCAAAATACTGTGAAAAGCCTGTTGTTCTTAGAATATCTTTTGTGTAAAGAAGAAATAATGGATTACATGGTTTAGAAGTCATATTTGAATCATTGAGTACCTATACACGAGTAACAAGTAAGTTCCAGTAATGGCTACATCGAAAATTGTTTCAGCGATAAAACATTTTGAAGGCATGACCGTACTCGAAATATTTATTTATAACTTCTTAAATTGATGGATCTATTCTATATTTTTATTAAGAAGTATCTTGTTCGTATTGTTTACGCAACAAAAATCTTTAAATTATAGCTCTTCTGTAATACAACTTTTAAAAAATCGGTACTGATAATACAACGTACTGGGATTTATTAACAAAAATGTTTTTATTAGGTCTAGGTGCACCGAAAGTATATATTTTTCATCAAATAACAAAAAACTCAAACAAATGAATTGGAAAGTGATTGCCGAAACTGATGAAAGAAATGTCCTCTAAAAGAAGGATAATCCGACAAAATCTTTGAAGTGGGTGCTAATTTGTTTTGTATTACCTACTTGTACATAACTATAGAATACTTAGTACATGTATATAGCATAAATCCATCAAATCAGGGAGTTGTAAATACTTATGAGGTTGCGGTGGTAATCTCTGGATCTATTGAACCGATTTTGAAGATTCTTTTATCAAAAGTAAGGTACATCTTCACTCCGAATAACATATATTTAGTCCCCATATTTCCATAGGGACGACAACTACGGTTGAAACTACAAGAGGTTTGTTATGATAGACGAATATTAGAAAAAGAAAAAAATTATACTTATGTATGTAAGTAATATACTCAAAATTACTGGACCGATTTGAAAAATTCTTTCACCAATATAAAGTTACATTATTAGGGAGTAACGCATATATTTTGGCCACATATTTTTACGGTGAAACAACGTAACGTGAGGTTCTAATATTAAATAATAACAAAAGCTTCTTCAAAATATATTACGTAATATATCATAATATTTTTATGTATATTCGAGAACTATCGTAAATAAATTACCGCGTTTCGTAATGAGGATTATGATGTATCGTACATAATGTATTCGTAATTTGGCAAAAGCGAAATTGAATTTCCTCAATTTACGTTTCTGTTAAGTATATTTTTACAAGCTTTTATATAAAAATACTCGTATGTAACAGAAAAAAGGTCTTTTGGTTAATTATACTTGAATTATAATAGGTAAATAAAATTAATATTCCTTTTATTTTATTATCCAAATACACGTTTATTGCTTTTGAGCTTACTTCTATTATTTATATACCTCTTGTATTTTTCTACTGTTGTCATTGGTCACATCAAATGAGGGGGAATCGCATGCAAAGGTAAACTAGTCGTTAAGTAAAAAAAGTTATTAACTCATGAGCTCTGCAAACCGCGATACGTAGAAAAATTTTAAAAGAAATCCTTCAATGACTAACTTCTCTTAGTCTACCTCTTGTTATTTAAGCCATCAATACTTTAAGCACATCATTCTCATAACATTATGTAGAATTGCATGCAAATGTTAACTAGTCGTTGAATAAAAAAAGTTGGCACAGGTCCTCATAAGTTCCGCAAATCGCGGTACGCAGAAAAATGTAAAAAGAAATCCTGTAATGGCTCACTTCTCTTATTCATAGTACATCGCGTGCTACGAACGAACAATTCAATGGAGCCTCGTAGGGAAGCGCCCAAAAACATCCGCTGAAAGACGAAACAAATAATAAATTAAGCGCCTAAGTGGCTGCGATTATCCACTTGTACCTTACGCGACTTAATCGCACACAGAAAAACATACCTTAAACGTTTCAACTTACAGCTCAATTTACGACACGCGTCACCGCTTAAAAGGACTACATCCATTAGCTATCCTCTTAAACTTAGCAGATCCTTTATTCCCATAATGCTGAAAGCACTATACGCCATCGAAACAGCGTGTCTTAAAATAAAATAGAATATTCCTTGGCCGGCCATATCTTATCTAGCTCATACAATATTTATGCGTGGGGAACACAGAATGTCGATTACGGGCAAAGAGTGCAATGTAAACATTGATATACTAACCGTAGATAGATTCTCAACTTAAAGTCACATATTATATTCTGGTCGCTTGACAATAACTACTACTGTGAATTACCTACAGCTGCAATTTTATCTTTTTCATTATGAAACTATCATTCTAACTGAACCGGTTTTACTTTTTCCCTGGTTTTACTTCTTTGGCCTCGTGTTTACCTGTGCACCTGTTTGCGCACTATAATATTTTTTTCTGCGTCAACTTGGTAAGAAGTGTAGGAAGACGAAGATAATGTAAGGGTTTGTTGGTTTGTTTTAAATTAAATTTCAAAATATGATAAAATACATAACAATTTCTCTAGTAACCATTTACTATAATTGAGTGAAACACTTGAGACGTGAGAAGGTACTATAATATTACGTCATACATTAGATTGTATTCAGAGCAGTTCTAGTTTCTACGCCGTTTATGGTAAACGGCTTTCGTTAAAAAGCACGGTAAAAAAGAACATTTGGTTTATGATAAAAACTAAATAGCTCTACTATAATATACCTACTTCATGTATCTTCATATTTGTATATCAATGCCTGTGAAAGCGATAGAGTAGCTTAAAGGTACGTGGGTGTTTAATCCGATTATTGCTTTTCGTGGTTCTATGTTTACAGGAGATTTCAGACAAATCCTTGTTTATGTTTATAGAAACCACTCTGAGAATACAGTAGGTATATTAAGGTATAGTATGTTTAAACAAAATTCCATGGTCGATTTCTGCGGGGGTTAATTTTGAAATTTGGTGATCTGTAAATTAGGTTAGCTACGTATGTTTTAGCTGGTACTGCTCTTGATATTTATTTGCTAATATGGATTGAATTCGAATTCGAATTTCCGAAGCTTGAAATTAATCACAGTGTTAGTTGCCATACCTACTTATCCAAAACAGCTCGACTGATTTGAACTACTTTTAAGGATACTATAATATAATTAGGTCATAAAATAATTTTCACCCTCCCACCCCTGATTTTTAATCGCGATTTTAGTATACTTTACATGTGATTTTATAATAGCAGAACAGGCCCTCTCGTAAAAACCATTTTCAGTGGATGTCTGCTATCTATAAACTACCCCCTGCCAAATATCATCTTTTAAAAAGCTTTTATTTTTACTAGTAATGTATGTTCGTGTGTTAAGGTGGATTCTTTGAACTCAATTTTGAAGTAGATATCTTCAACCGATTTAGCTAAAATTTTGTGTATACACGTTAAGTTTGGATGACAATGCACGATATGTTAAAGAATGACGTCGATCCAAATCCAATATGGTGGACCACCCTAAATAGGGAAATAGTTATTATTAATGCATTTCTACAACAAGGGTATCAAATGAAAGGGTCATTTGATACCCATTGAGAGTTGAAAATATGAACACACTCAAAGACCTAGCCAGCGATAACTAAAAAGTAAAAAAAAAAATAAAAGCAAAAATAAACAAGAAACTTTTTTAAAATAAGCTTTTATTTAAAGGCGCTAAAAAGAAGAAAATATTTTATTCTTTAAAAATTTTAACTATCAACTTATAAATGAATTAACTAGCGTTTAAATAAAAGATTTTTGTCTTTTAATTTATTCGTTTGATAACAATGTAGACTTACTAGTGGACCCAGTAGACCTAATAAAAAGCTATTCGTGTCAAATAAAATATTAACAGTGTCTGTATCCATAGATAATACACTATATATCTCTATACGTTAAACTGCATAAATAGTGCTCAAAGAAGCTCAGGTAGAGTATCGGAATACAGAAAGTGCAAAATCACGAAAATAAATACGGAAACCATGTCGGTTGCTTCTCCTGAGTTTATACGGGTTCGGAACTATCCAAGTACAATAAACTTAACGCGTCATAACACCTAACGTTCCTCAAAGGCGAGGAAGTACCTCCTATAATGGAAACCCCTAAAATAAGGGCCTTTGTAATCCCTGTTGAGAGGCAATAAATTAACATTACGGGTCCCCTCTCAGTTATCAATGGTTAGAGGTCTGAATTGAACTGTATTTTGAATACTATCTGAAAGGCAATTAGTTTGGATCCCGATTTTGTATGGCGTTGATATTATAATTTAGCGTGAACTATTTACTGAAGATTTTATTTATATTTCTTCTATCTTTTATTTTTGTTTGCGTTTTGGATTTTTGCCAATCTTTCTAAAATGCAAAATATAATCTGAAATACTAAATAAAACGGGAGGTCTGGGATTTTGATATTTTTTTTAATTCATCAAAAATTGAGATCTCCGTTGCAGAGCATTTGAGTGCCCAGGCAACCAGTGGTCAGGGCTTCAGAGTGAGGAACCTTCTCACAATACACGCCGACTCAAAGATCACTTTGTATCCAACAGGGTACATTTTCAGCTGGCCTAATTCAGTCTTTATTATCATTATCAACCTATTGAAGTGGAAAATAAAGTGTACATACTATATTCCACCGGAAACATTGGATGACATTTTTTTTATTTTTTTTTTATTTTGACGGGTTGATAATAAATGCCAAAATAGGAAATAGGTCTACAGGTCAGTTTTCAAAAGCATTATAGATTAACAACATTCGGAACTCTCGTCACGCGAGTTCTACTCCCACTTGTCCAGTTTTTTTTTGAGTAAAAACTCTAACGAATCGCGATGTTCATGCATTCGTTTGTGTCAACATTTCCGTATTCATATCCATTTTACTACACGTAGTCGGTATATTTTCGATTTCAAACCAACTTTAGTTTCACAGAGCGTTTGACGACCAGTTTATAAAAACTGGAACCCGAATATGGAAAGCGACACTATACCTACGGCATTTCTACCTCTCTATGACGCGATTTTACCTCTTTTTTCATTCACAACTACGATTGCTTTGCAATTGGAAACAAACAATGATTTAAAAAATGCTTTTTTATTCTTCTTATAGTGCCATCTCCTATCGGAGGTCAGCAATCATTAAGGCTAATTTAACTTTGTTCACTGCTGCCCGAAAGAGTGATTTGGTACCCATATTAAACCATTGGCGTAAGTTCTTGAGCCAAGATGTACGTCTACGACCAGGCCTTCGTTTCCCCTTTATCTTGCCCTGGATAATAAGTTGGAGCAGGTGATATTTGGAGTTTCGCATTATATGACCCAGGTATTCGAGCTTCCTCCTTTGGACTTGTTGCAGAACTTCTGTTGGCTTTCCTATTATTTGCAGCACAGTAGTATTGGGTATACGATCCCTCCATGATATTCGCAGTATCCGCCTGTAAATCCACATCTCAAATGCCTCAAGCATTGAGCCAATGCCATAACACAGAGAAAACGTAACATCGCGCTAATCTCATCCTCAGAGATATTTTTAAATTGCGGTCACAGAGAACTTTTTTTAATTTATTTAAAGCATTTCTTGCTTGTTGTTGTGTTTTTTATTACAAGCTGTTATTTATTTAACTTGTCTTGTTATATTATGTGTGCGTTATCAGATTTTAATCATAGTGTATCCACGTGTTAACGAATTCTAAATTGAAGTTATTCCAAGAAAAATATACCACAATCATCCGCCCTCATTTATATGACGCGGCGAATAATTGTGCATCTTAGTATATATTCAATATTTCGCACCATGGTGCATGGTGGTGGATATACACCCAGAATCCAGTGCATACGTAAGTGACTCAGATGCAGGGAGGCTATTAGATATATTAGTGAACTTTCTTAATTGATAAAATAAAATTAATGGTTTTGAAGTAAAATGTCGAACGTGCAAAACAAATAATCATCATTATATTCCGTCGACCCAAATCGTTAACGAGTTCGAGATATCTATGTGATGTGTGTCATTAATCATGTTTTTTTCCAATTTCGATGTTAATACCTACCAACTTTTATAATAATTTTAAAAGTACCACATTTAAATGTTACTTTGACGGTAAAAATAAGTTCGTCTGTAATGGTTTGTCGTAAAAAATCATGAAATGCTTGCCACACTAGTTTAGGCTAAATGTTGTAGGTACCTGATCCTTGGACCTCGTGAAAAATAAAGAAGAATGAAGAGTCACTCGAAGAAGAAGAAGGTGCCTGTACCTACATTATTCTTCTTCGAGTGCCTTCGAGGGCCTTAATCTGTCCACCAATAATATTTTGTACATCAGGATGTGCGAAAGACTATTGGTGGACTATTGGTGAACTATTGGTGGACTACTGGTGAACTATTGGTGGACTATTGGTGGACTACTGGTGGACTATTGGTGGACTATTGCTAGACTACTTTAGTTATTTTAATTACTAGTAATTACATGAGAACACAATCAATGAGGTTTAGCCGTTTAGAAGTCAGCCACACCAATGCCAGACAGTTAACCATTGCCTAGTAACTCAGATGTGCAGTGTGAAAATCCTATTAAGTAAAATACACGAATTTAATGTATTATCATTATATGAAGTATATTTGTTTGTTTGTTTAATGCCTTAACTAATTAACTATTGTTTAATTTGAATCATAATTGTTTGCATATATAAGGGAGAAGCTAATTGGGGGCAACACGGCTATTTTAGATTATTTTCTTTTAACTAAGTGTTTATAAATTAATCACAGTGTTAGTTGCCATACCTACTCATCCATAACAGCTCGACTGATTTAAACAATTTTTTTAAGGATACTATAATATAATTAGGTTATACAAAAAATTTCACCCTCCCACCCCTCATTTTTAATCGCGATTTTAATATACATTACATGTGATTTTATAATAGCAGAACAGGCCCTCTAGTAAAAATCATTCTCAATGGATGTTTGCTATCTATAAACTACCCTGCCAAATATCATCTTTTAAAAAGTTTTTTATTTTACTAGTAATGTATGCACGGTGGATTCTTTGAACTCAATTTTGAAGTAGATATCTTCAACCGATTGAGCTGAAGTTTTGTATACACGTTAAGTTTGGATGACAATACACGATATATGACGTCATTATAAATATGGCGGACTACCCAATATAGCGGAATAGTTATTTTCAATGCATTTCTACAATACGGGTATCAAATGACCCTTTCATTTGATACCCTTGTTGTAGAAATGCATTGAGAGTTGAAAATATGAACAGACGTAGCCAGCGATAACTAAAAAGTAAAAAAAAATTAAAAGCAAAATACTTTTTTAAAATAAACTTTTATTCAAACGAGCTAAAAATAAGGAAATATTTTATTCTTTAAAAATTTTAACTATCAACTTATAAATGAATTACCTAGCGTTTAAATAAAAGCTTTTTTAAAAAGGTTTTTTGCTTTTATTTTATTCGTTTGATAACAATGTAGACTTACTTGTAAAAAGCTATTCATGTCAAATAAAATATTAACAGTGTCTGTATCCGTTAAACTGCATAAATAGTGCTAAAAGAAGTTCAGGTAGAGTATCGGAATACAGAAAGTGCAAAATCACGAAAATAAATACGGAAACCATGTCGGTTGCTTCTCCTGAGTTTCTACGGGTTCGGAACTATCCAAGTACAATAAACTTAACGCGTCATAACACCTAACGTTCCTCAAAGGCGAGGAAGTACCTCCTATAATGGAAACCCCTAAAATAAGGGCCTTTGTAATCCCTGTTGAGAGGCAATAAATTAACATTACGGGTCCCCTCTCAGTTATCAATGGTTAGAGGTCTGAATTGAACTGTATTTTGAATACTATCTGAAAGGCAATTAGTTTGGATCCCGATTTTGTATGGCGTTGATATTATAATTTAGCGTCAACTATTTACTGAAGATTTTATTTATATTTCTTCTATCTTTTATTTTTGTTTGCGTTTTGGATTTTTGCCAATCTTTCTAAAATGCAAAATATAATCTGAAATACTAAATAAAACGGGAGGTCTGGGATTTTGATATTTTTTTTAATTCATCAAAAATTGAGATCTCCGTTGCAGAGCATTTGAGTGCCCAGGCAACCAGTGGTCAGGGCTTCAGAGTGAGGAACCTTCTCACAATACACGCCGACTCAAAGATCACTTTGTATCCAACAGGGTACATTTTCAGCTGGCCTAATTCAGTCTTTATTATCATTATCAACCTATTGAAGTGGAAAATAAAGTGTACATACTATATTCCACCGGAAACATTGGATGACATTTTTTTTATTTTTTTTTTATTTTGACGGGTTGATAATAAATGCCAAAATAGGAAATAGGTCCACAGGTCAGTTTTCAAAAGCATTATAGATTAACAACATTCGGAACTCTCGTCACGCGAGTTCTACTCCCACTTGTCCAGTTTTTTTTTGAGTAAAAACTCTAACGAATCGCGATGTTCATGCATTCGTTTGTGTCAACATTTCCGTATTCATATCCATTTTACTACACGTAGTCGGTATATTTTCGATTTCAAACCAACTTTAGTTTCACAGAGAGTTTGACGACCAGTTTATAAAAACTGGAACCCGAATATGGAAAGCGACACTATACCTACGGCATTTCTACCTCTCTATGACGCGATTTTACCTCTTTTTTCATTCACAACGACGATTGCTTTGCAATTGGAAACAAACAATGATTTAAAAAATGCTTTTTTATTCTTCTTATAGTGCCATCTCCTATCGGAGGTCAGCAATCATTAAGGCTAATTTAACTTTGTTCACTGCTGCCCGAAAGAGTGATTTGGTACCCATATTAAACCATTGGCGTAAGTTCTTGAGCCAAGATGTACGTCTACGACCAGGCCTTCGTTTCCCCTTTATCTTGCCCTGGATAATAAGTTGGAGCAGGTGATATTTGGAGTTTCGCATTATATGACCCAGGTATTCGAGCTTCCTCCTTTGGACTTGTTGCAGAACTTCTGTTGGCTTTCCTATTATTTGCAGCACAGTAGTATTGGGTATACGATCCCTCCATGATATTCGCAGTATCCGCCTGTAAATCCACATCTCAAATGCCTCAAGCATTGAGCCAATGCCATAACACAGAGAAAACGTAACATCGCGCTAATCTCATCCTCAGAGATATTTTTAAATTGCGGTCACAGAGAACTTTTTTTAATTTATTTAAAGCATTTCTTGCTTGTTGTTGTGTTTTTTATTACAAGCTGTTATTTATTTAACTTGTCTTGTTATATTATGTGTGCGTTATCAGATTTTAATCATAGTGTATCCACGTGTTAACGAATTCTAAATTGAAGTTATTCCAAGAAAAATATACCACAATCATCCGCCCTCATTTATATGACGCGGCGAATAATTGTGCATCTTAGTATATATTCAATATTTCGCACCATGGTGCATGGTGGTGGATATACACCCAGAATCCAGTGCATACGTAAGTGACTCAGATGCAGGGAGGCTATTAGATATATTAGTGAACTTTCTTAATTGATAAAATAAAATTAATGGTTTTGAAGTAAAATGTCGAACGTGCAAAACAAATAATCATCATTATATTCCGTCGACCCAAATCGTTAACGAGTTCGAGATATCTATGTGATGTGTGTCATTAATCATGTTTTTTTCCAATTTCGATGTTAATACCTACCAACTTTTATAATAATTTTAAAAGTACCACATTTAAATGTTACTTTGACGGTAAAAATAAGTTCGTCTGTAATGGTTTGTCGTAAAAAATCATGAAATGCTTGCCACACTAGTTTAGGCTAAATGTTGTAGGTACCTGATCCTTGGACCTCGTGAAAAATAAAGAAGAATGAAGAGTCACTCGAAGAAGAAGAAGGTGCCTGTACCTACATTATTCTTCTTCGAGTGCCTTCGAGGGCCTTAATCTGTCCACCAATAATATTTTGTACATCAGGATGTGCGAAAGACTATTGGTGGACTATTGGTGAACTATTGGTGGACTACTGGTGAACTATTGGTGGACTATTGGTGGACTACTGGTGGACTATTGGTGGACTATTGCTAGACTACTTTAGTTATTTTAATTACTAGTAATTACATGAGAACACAATCAATGAGGTTTAGCCGTTTAGAAGTCAGCCACACCAATGCCAGACAGTTAACCATTGCCTAGTAACTCAGATGTGCAGTGTGAAAATCCTATTAAGTAAAATACACGAATTTAATGTATTATCATTATATGAAGTATATTTGTTTGTTTGTTTAATGCCTTAACTAATTAACTATTGTTTAATTTGAATCATAATTGTTTGCATATATAAGGGAGAAGCTAATTGGGGGCAACACGGCTATTTTAGATTATTTTCTTTTAACTAAGTGTTTATAGGAACATAATTATTTTTGGGTGATGATCAAACTGATCAATAAAATTTAATTAAAAGTTAAAGAAAATTTATTATTTTTTATTAAATTACGCTTAGGAGTCAAAACAGTCTCTTTACAGCTAAATTGCGATTCGCAGTTCGCCCTTCGCGTAATTTTTTTTTCGTATACACCTTCTAAGCGCGACAATGAGCGAACAAAAAAGCAGGAAGCTCCCAGTTTTTAATCTGTATCACAACGTCACAGCTTTCGCGAGTTACAAAGGATTTTGAGATGAAAAAAAAAATGTAACAAACGCGGTGCGAAGTCAGCGCGCGCGATGAAAACTGACATACGAGTTTTATCTAATGTCTCTCATAATATTAAACTTTAGATGATTGTTGTTTGTAAAAATGAGAACACACTCGTACTTTGCAAAATGTAACGCTTTATTTATCTGTTATATCCGACTGTGTATAGCTGTGATAGCCCAGTGGATTTGACCTCTGCCTACGATTCCGGAGGGTGTGGGTTCGAATCGGCATGCAGCTCCAACTTTTCAGTTGTGTGCATTTTAAGAAATTAAATATCACGTGTCTCAATCGGTGAAGGAAAACATCGTGAGGAAACATGCATACCAGAGAATTATCTTAATTCTCTGCGTGTGTGAAGTCTGCCAATCCACATTGGGCCAGCGTGGTGGACTATTGGCCTTACCCTTCTCTTTCAGAGAGGTGACTCGAGCTCAGCAGTGAGCCGAATATGGGTTGATGACAACGATCCGACTGTGTGTTAGTAAGACCCTTTTTGTTACCTTGTACCTACGTGTATTTATCTCCTATTTTTTTTTCCTTTATTAGTTATTACTTTATCAAGGTACTTTTTAATAGCCATCCACTGTTTTCAGCAAATAGGTTGCACTTATACAATTATTACGTGTAGTAGGTAAAGTAGGTTAGTCTTTTCATTTTTCCACTTAATGAAATCATCAGAGCCGTTAAATATAGCCCAGTGGATATGACTCCGATTCCGGAGAGTGTATGTTCGAATCCAGTCCAGACCTCCAACTTTTCAGTTATGTGCATTTCAAATTAACATGTCAGCTGTCACACACGGTGAAGGAAAAAAATTGTAAGAAAACCTGCAAACCTGAGAATTTTCTCAATTCTCAGCGTGTTGAAGTCTGCCAATTTGCGTTGGGTGGCGTGGTGGACTATTTGACCTAAATCCCTCTCAATCTGAGAGGAGACTCGAGCTCAGCAGTGAGCCGAATATAGTGAAGTAATGTGGTTTTTCCATCAGTATCATTGCAATACATGCATACATTTGGTACCTTTAGGTACTGCAAGGTATTCGATTAACTCACCCCCCATCATCTAACATAATAAATTTCACTTCAATTCTCAAATACTTAAATATGATACTGAAATAACAACTGTCTAATTTCGGCTGTTTTTCGGAAAACCAATATTTATTATTACAGGAGAGTAAAGATATCGTACAAACAAATATTCAGGAAAACTATTACAATTCAAGAATAATAGAGAAGGAAAGATAATATTAGGTTTATACGATGTTTATTTTATTCTTTTAGCAGAAAATACTCAGTTCCCTGGCGGCGGTGCGCGGTTAAAAGTTTTCTTTATCGCTGTTACTCGTATAACACTATGACAATATTTATGCCGAGGTGTGACTGAGAAACAAAGAAATACTGTCTGCATATTGTTGGAGCTCAGAACAAGACTACTCTAGGTATAACTATATTATTTAACGCATCATGATTGTGTATAATTTGTTTAGAATTAGGTGTTTTTTTTTATTTACAAGTTAGCCCTTGACTACAATCTCATTTTCTTTCTGATTGTGTAAGTGCCGTAGGCTCCTTAATGGGACTTCAGCGGCGTCACCGAAGGGTTTGGGCGAGCGCAGAAGCATAGCCTGATGGGGCCCGAAGGCAGAAGCGGAGTAGATGGGCGGAACGACTCTCCAGGGGTGTCTCCTCTGAGACCTCGTCCTAGAGGGTCGTTCGGGAAGGATGTTTAGGCCTGAGTGTATCAGGCGGAGGCTAGTATCAGTCGGCCTCCCCAACTGCCAACTTCACCTGCTCGTGGTGCACCCTGCAGATTGACCGACGAGGCTCTGGCGACCGACTAATGGCGGTATAACCATTCAACTGGCTGGATTTTTATAAATGGCACAGGCCGGTGTCGGGCAGCAGCGACACCGGTGCGGAAAAGTCCTTGCGGATGACCAACCCGCATGCCCAGCGTGGTCATTCTATGGGCATTAACTTTTGTATATCCATACTAAAGTTAATGCCCATAGAATGACCCGGATGATGTCCGTGATGACCGTGATGATGATGATAGATGAATGAGTCGGTCCATGCTAGAGGCCTATGTCCAGCAGTGGACGTCTATCGGCTGATAAGGTAAGGTAAGGTATCAGTCCGGGTGCTCCCGAGATCGTGAGTTAAAAAGCCTTCGTCTGGGTGGAACTACAATCTTACCTGTTGGTAAGTGATGATACAATCTAAGATGGAAGCGGGTTAACTTGTTGGGCCGAAGATAAAAATCTACACCCCTTTCGGTATCTACAGGACATCGTACCGGAACGCTAAATCGCTTGGTGGTACGTCTTTGCTGGTAGAGTGGTAAAAATCCACGGTTAAAGCCTCTCACTAGTCAGACCTGGACCAATTAAGAAAATCTCAACCGGCCCAGCTGGGGATCGAACCCAGGACCTTCCTTTTAGTAAGTCTGTGTGTCTCACGGAGGCCTAACTAATAAAAGCAGACGCCTGCGGTTTGCCCGAGTGGAACACTTCTGAATGAAAGCGAAATATCCCCCCGGTGACGCCGTTGAGGTCCTATAAGGAGCCTACGGCACTTACACAATCAGAAAAAAAGAAATATCCCACTATAATATCTAACTCCTAGACAATGTTTTTTTTTTCCCGACATTTTCAACAATTATTGTCATATTTTAAACATAATCAATTTTCATAATACCTTTACAAGATACTAGCGGACGCCCGCGACTTCGTCCGCGTAAAATTCGTTGTCAACTTTACTACTACCCCTACCCCTACCCTACCCTACCCCTACTCTACCCCTACCCCTATTCCCCACCCTACCCCTACACTACCCCTACCCTACCCCTACCCTACATCTACCGTACTTACACCCTACACCCATCTTACCCCTACCCTCCCCGTACCCTATCCCTTTCTTACCCCTATCCCACCTGTACCCCTATCTCACGCCTATCCTACCCCTACCCTACCACTTCCCTATCCTACCCGTACCTCTACCCTACCCCTACCCTACCTCTATCCCTACCCTACCCCGGCCCTACCCCTACCCTACCCCTACGCTTTCCTACCCGTACCCTACCCTACTCTATAAATTCTCCATCTTGCTCCTTCCCTTAACAAAATCGGTCCAGCCCTTCGAGAGTGGTGCGATGACCAAGGGAAATAGAGACTTCTATGCTAATAATATAAATAGGTAAAGTTTGTGTGGTTGTAGGAGGTAATCTCTGGATCTACTGGACCGATTTGGAAAATTGTTTTACCAATAGAAAGCTACGTTATTTGCGAGTGTCATAAGCTATGTTTGATCCCCATATTCACACGGGAACGGGAACGACGTAAATGAATGTGCGGGGCGTCATATAGCGGAATTTCTGCGTCTTTTAGAAATTTTGTATTATCTCCGAAACTATTTAAGTAATTAACATACTATAAAGGGCAAATCTTATCTCCATAATATCCTTGTTATTATTAAATGATTTGTTTTGGTAAGGATTTAAGTTAAGTTGTATAAATAATGACGTAAACCTAAGTATATAAAATTAATAATTTTAAAACACAAAAGGTACTATATCTGCTAATATATAAAAGATAGATATATGGTATCGCGGAAAAGATAGATATATAATATATATGATACCAATATAAAATATAGCCTATAGCACTCCCCGATAATGTAGCATTCTACTGGTGAAAGAATTTTTAAAATCGGACCAGTAGTTCCGAAGATTACCCCATTTAAAGAATGTTACAAACTTACAAACTTACAAACATACAAACTTACAAACTTACAAACTTTACCTCTTTATAATATTAGTATAGATAGATAAACCTGTGTTTTATTCTGTCAAGCTGACGCCGCGCGGTATCACCCGCGTGGTTCCCGTTTTCGTAGGCATACGGGAATAATATATAGCCTACCTCAATAAATGGGCTATCTAACACTGAAAGAATTCTTCAAATCGGACCAGTAGCTCCTGAGACTAGCGCGTTCAACCAAACAGACAAACTCTTCAGCTTTATAATATTAGAATAGATAGAAGAGATAATGCAACGTCCCATTTATACCGCATTCAAAACGTCGAAACTAAGTTGTCGTAAATCTGATTTCCCTTCAACGAATCATCGAAAAATTTGCCTACCCACTTCGACCCAGATACTCGTAAATGTGTGAGAAAAAATGAATTGGTATCAATCATTTGTTCCATTTTCGACGAATGGCAACAGATGTCGATACATTTATTTCGCGATTTTTCAATTTTTTTTTGGATATGTTTTCACTGATAGACGATTTTTGTCAATAACGTCAATATAAATACCTACCGTTTGAGTTGTATTGTTTGGAGTTATTTTAAATGTTTACAGTTTTAGAACTATGGTTTACAGGCGGGGTTAAATACGATATGTTAGAGTTTGATTCTCACCCTACTACTACTACTACGACTAAGTACTAAGTACTAGTTAGTACTACAGTGCACTCACTCCTAACATAATCTTTCCTCTTACGTAGTTGAGGTAAATTTATTCGCTTTAATTAAAAATGTTCTGGCCTCTCCCGTTTAGGAAGAATTCGTAATATTTTAAACATTTTAGTCGCCGACATAAAAATGGACGTATGATCGGACGAGTTTGATCTGTCCGTGTATGGCTTTTTATCAAAATATCTACTGAGATTATTTTACGAAAAAGCCAATAAAAACTAGGTCCGACAAAATACTCTCTACGTATGTTTCACCCCGAAACCGGAGCATCCTCAGGAGACGTTGACTCTACAACATGCAATTGGCAAAATAAATAAATCACTATATAATCATGATGAACTTCTGCAAAGTAACGCCTGCTTCTATCCAATATTCAAACAGACAAACTCTTCAGCTTTATATATCAGTATAGATAATGAGCTGAACATATTAAAATGATTAAAGTTCTTGTGATAAACAAACTTAATGTTTTGCGCTATTTTTAACAATTATCTTAAACATATTAGTATAGATAGAGAGAGATAGGCACGAATTCGTAACTCCTTATGTCAAGTTGTAAGAATATTGTTACAGAATAGCGCTACTGATAAAAACTATGTTCTACTATATAATAGCCCGTATGCAAGTTGCTAGTTGGAACATGTAAATTCTCCGGCAAAGAGTAGGTAGCTATTCTCACAGTAGCTTGAAAACTTTTCGTTATTTGCTCGACGCAATGTATCGTATAATAATGTAAATATCGCCACTCCTTCAGTTCGCTTTTGTATTATGAAACAACTTGTGCCGAAGTTCATATTCAATATAGAAAACCGCCAGTACGTTATGCGATATTAATATTCAAGGAATATTTTGGTACGACGCCGAATATTATAGTGGTTTCGTTTTTTATTCAAATATGTATTCACTCATGAGCGTGATATACTGTGACGTTTTACCTGAATGTTTCGCAAGCTTAAGGGCATCTTTAACAGAGCGTTTTCCGAGCGTTTTTTCACGTGCCGTTAGTGCTGTTATCGATTTTTTTTAAACACTACAACGTGTATTTCATAATCGTCTGTAGCTTTCTGTGTCTAACATAATAATATTGATAAATTTATTTTTAGATATAGAGACAAAACTCAAAACTCATACATTTGAGTTTATAAAACATCGTTGCCTTCGTTATTCTAAAAGAAGACTCAACTGATTTTTGAGTTGAAATAAGCAGATATCCCAAATAATGTTAATTAGTAAACCTATGAGATTTGTTGATCTATGTTAGAAAAATGTCATATAATGCACGACTTTGCACTTGCGGCCTGTAATTATACCGGCATCATATATTATACTAGCAGGTGCCCGCGACTTCGTCCGCGTGAAAATCGATGTACATTTCGCCGACGCCGTCGCCCCTTCTATTTATATTTTCGTATGTTTTATATATAAAAATGATAAAATCACAGCAACAAAGTACGTACTTTTTTGTGCTTGGGTAAAATGCCCAGCCGTCCACGGTCGGAGGCTGCATCACAAACTCCCGGCCGAAGGCCGGGCCACAATACAGTGCGCGGCCGAAGACCGCGCGTCCCGTATTTTGTGCTTGGGCAAAATGCCCAGCCGAAGTCACGGTCGGAGGCTGTATTACAAACTCCCGGCCGAAGGCCGGGTCACAATACAGTGCGCGGCCGAAGACCGCGCGTTCCGTTTTTTGTGCATCGGTAAAATGCCCAGCCGTAGTCACGGTCGAAGGGCCTATCACAAACTCCCGGCCGAAGGCTGGGCCACAATACAGTGCGCGTCCGAAGGCTACGCGTTCCGTTTTTCGTGCTTAGGTAAAATGCCCAGCCGTAGTCACGGTCGAAGGCTGTATCATAAACTACAATACGGCTACAATACGGTGAGTGGCCGAAGGCTGCGCGTTCCGTTTTCTGTGCATCGGAAAAATGCCCAGCCGTAGCCACGATCAGAGGCCATATTACAAATCCCCGGCCGAAGGCCGCGCTTTTTTTTGTTTGGGTAAAATACCCAGCCGTAATCACGGTCAAAGACCATATCACAAACTCCCGGCCAAATACCGGTCTATAATAAAGTTTACGTACAAACTTTCAACCCCTATTTTACCCCCTTCTGATTTTATTTTCGCTATAAAAAGTATTCTATAACCTGCCCCGTATTATGTTCTCAAACCGTGCTAAGTTTCATTTGAATTCATTCAGTACTTTCAGTGTGATGCCCGGTCAACAAAAAATAGGTACAGACAGACAAATAATCGAAAAAAAAATGTTTTTGAATTCAGTATCGATTGTATAATGCCCTATGATAATTTTTTTTTTAAATTAATCAAAAAGTTCTGTAATTTGACCTGTTACAGTTTTATTATAAGTATATAGATAAGTACTTAAAAGCTATTGCGCCAAATTCGTGCTCTTTTTATAGTAATAAATCTTGCATAACATTATACGATAAAAAAGTAGACAATGTGACTATTTAAACACAAAAAGGATTATTCAGTTTGAACCTGAACTTTTAAACTTTTAAGTAGTTCCTGAGATTAGTTTCGCGCGTTCAATCAAATAAACAAACAAATTGGTCAGTTGAGTATAGAATATGTGCCTCAATATCGATATTACACAGTTTTAGTGGAAATCTCGTTTCTCCAAATAACGCCTGCGAATCAATTTGAGCAATCCGGTTTTTTTAAGATAACTTTTTTCTATCAGTCCGATTTTAATGAAACAAAGCCTATATGTTGCCCTGAACTTTGCTTAATCTATTTGTGAGATCCGCGTCAAAATCCGTTCAGCAGAACCAGAGAATAGCACGAACATACAGACAGAAGGACAGACAGACAGACAGATAGACAGACAGACAGGCAAAAAAATAAAAAAATATATTTTTGTATTCTATTGCTCATTTCTAATCGCCCTAACTTGATTTTAGTTAAATTTGGTCAAAGTACAGACACTCGATTTCTACTCTTTTATTATAGTATAGATAGATAGATAGATAGATATATGGTGTCGCGACATTTTTTGTAGAAAATGATGTGTGCTGCGAGTGAATGACGCTGCTGTATTTGCAACCCCTTGGCCTTTTGAATAGCAATGACAATGCTTGAGGGAATTAGCAGACTGTTGGGAAGGCGCCATGTACACCTTGGGTTACATTATTGGAGTTTTAGGAAGGATCCCTATTTTTTTTAAAATAAAATATAGCCTATAGCCTTCCTCGATAAATGGGCTATCTATCACTGAAAGTATTTTTCAAATCGGACCAGTAGATCCTGAGATTAGCGCGTTCAATCAAACAAACAAACAAACAAACTCTTCCGCTTTATAATATTAGTATAGATACTTGTGTCTACATAGACATACATAAACTTTTAACCACTACATATATTGCAAGCGATCAGACTGCGCTGCCTATAACGGTGCGTTATAGTTAAACTAGCGGACGCCCGCGACTTCGTCCGCGTGGAATTTAGTTTTTCACAAATCCCTCGGTAACTATGGATTTTTCTGGTATAAAAAGTAGCCTATGTGTTAATCCAGAGTAAAATCTAATTCCATTCCAAATTTTAGCCAAATCGCTTCAGTAGTAGCGGCGTTAAAGAGTAACAAACATCCAAACATACATCCAAACATCCATACAAACTTTAGTAGGATAAAAACGATACAAAGAACGCAAAATGCAGCACGTGTAACTCAGTACAGTGGATCGCTTTTTCGAGTGGTTGTTTACGTGTTCTACTAAGTCCTCTCTACAATCAAGGATCTCCACCCGACAAGAACGAGTACCGGACAATAAGAATGCAAGCATCATTGTCGCCATCTAACAAACACATTAGTACTCCTTTGTATCGTATAGTCTATTAAAAACGAGTATGTATTAAGTAAATATGGCTATGTTCAGTACGTTATTGTGATAAAAAGTAATTTAGTTTAGAGTCTCTCATTGCACGCTCCAACGTTCTACACAATACATCTTTTGAAGAGATCCAGCGAACTACTACATTTAATTTAATGTACGAGAAACTTTTATATACCTAGTTCCCATTACTTCACGTGTTTTATGTTGCGCAACAGTGGCGCACATTTACGCTGAATATAGTGTGTTTGACTCATTTTTTTAAATGCAGTATAATAAGGCTGACAACACACGGAGCGGTTTTTAAATGTAACCTTTTTCAATAACGGTTTTATGAGACAAACATTATATTTCGAAATTTTATTCTGCGGATATCTTCATTTCTGACTCGATCACGCAGCGATACTCCTAGCTTTGCTCGTTCTATCGCCCGCTGTGTGACTCTGAGCCTTCTTATGATGATGACTAAAAAATAAATAAATAACTTTTCAGTTATGTCCATTTTAAGAAATTAAATATAACTTGTCTCAAACGGTGAGGGATAAACATTGTTAGGAAACCTGCGTACCTGAGAATTTTCTGAATTATGAGTGTGGAGTGAAGTCTGTCAATCCACATAGGCCCAGCGTGGTGGACTAAGCTAACTCCTCTTATTATGAGAGAAGACTCGTGGCTGTGGTGAGCTGAATATGGATTGATAATGAATATGATGTATGAATGTAAAACAGCGAAAATTTGCCTATTTAAATGATTATATGACTGTAACACGATTGTGATTGTATTGAATGTGGATTTCCTATTCCCATCGCTTGTAACTGTAATGCAAATACAATTTGCGTATTAAATAAATGTCAACTATAACTTTGGTATGAGAATAAACACGCGTTGAAAGCAATTAGGGACTGAAGCGCTGTTTGTTTTGCGGTTCCAAATGAACTTTGTTGATGCTGAATATGTTAACATAAACCTCTAACTATCTATTTAATTGTTTAATAATATACTTGTAAAGTTTATCTACTATTCAATTAGCTGAGGAAATGTTAATGTTGTACTACCTTCGTTTGAGACGAATGGCAATGCATCATAAAGGTCCGTTTATATCTACAGACATAGCACGTCACAGACAAGTAGCGCGGCAGACACCCACAGACACCGTTTATTCACACTACCCAGCAGATAGAGTAGCTAGAGACACTTAAAGTCCTTTTCATGAAAGAAGTCCCCGAGACGCGGCGCTAATGTCTTAGTGGCGCTCATTGTCAATTGGTAATGGCGGTCTTATTGTCATTTGTGTAAGGCGCTGTCAATTTTGTTTAAGTTTCATAAAAAGGACTCTATCTACACGTATATCTACATACGTGAACCGCACAGACAAAATATACTTTCCGCGAATACTGGTCGGGCGCGGCCCATGTATGTCAACGTTTGCGCGGCCGCGGTACATTTACGATAGATATAAATATGTTATATTAATGAACACTGCTTAGAAAAATATTATTTTGTCTGGCACGGCACGTGTCTGACACGCTAAATGTCTGTAGATATAAACGGACCTTATAGCTTGCCACTACCCGTTACGTTGTCCCAGTCAATATCATGGTCTAAGATCCAACATTATAAATATATACCCTGAACCGAATTACCTGAAAATTCAAGTAAAGATAGATTATATTCTGGATTAACACATAGGCTACTTTTTATCCTGGGAAAATCCATTTATCCCGAGGGATTTGTGAAAAATTAAATTCCACGCGGACGAAGTCGCGGGCGTCCGCAAGTTATAAAATAAAAAAAGTAAAAAAATATATAACGAAACAAACTCTGCAATAGTCGTATTGAATCATTGAATATGTACATACATCAACGTATCCTGAACTGAATAGAAATAAATTCAAAGTAATGAAGACCCAGAAAAGTGAGCAAATGAGATTCAAGGAACGCGATTACGGACACTTCGATCCGAGTTTCGAAATTGTATTTCGTAATTCTAAATCGAATAAGATATCGAGACGGGCCCGTTTTTTGTACCGACTTTATCAGCGAAACGGGAAATGTTCGTCTTCGGATGTTATTAGGCCCTCCATCTAACGACATGTAGAATGTTTCTGTATGAGTTTGCACTCAAACATCGTGTTATGGATTAAGAGCCTGCTATAGTTAGATCTACCTGATGTTATATAAGCTAAAAGTTTTCCATCAAGTTGGCCAATGGACTAATTAAGAAAACTTCAATCAGCTCAGCCGGGGATTGAACTCAGGACCTCCGTCTTGTAAGTCCACCACGCATACTACTATGCCACGGAGGCTGTCGTACGAATTAGCTTTTTCTCGTTTGCAATCATGTTTAACAGTAAGCGATGATGCAGCCTATGGTGGAACGCGCTTGTCTAGAAGATGCCTATTCACTCTCGATTTGAATATACCCATATTTTAGGTGGTAGGGAAAACGGAGGCTGGATGGGTATTCAATAACTTCACAGTGCGGAGGCATTTGGCTAACTGTAACATAGATTCTACTCGTTGGGAGATGTTAGCAAAAGATCGGTCAGAGTGGAGGTCCTATGTTTAGCGGAGTACCTTTGGTTTTGAAGATAGGCGGAGGCGGGATCTGGATAATCGTCGTGAACAACTTAAGGCCAAGCCACCCTCCAATATCTCATATAATTATGTGGACGGTACCCTAACTTGTCCTGTTTGCTCCAGGACATTCCGCGCAAAAATAGGGTACATAAGTCACATGAGGGCGCATGATCGAAGCCCGCGTGTAATGTGACAGAGTCTCCAGTCGCTGTTGCCGAATCGGCAAAGACGAGACGACGACGAAAGTGCGGAGCAGGAACGCTTCGTACGAGTCCAAGGATCATAAGCTAGCTCTTAACAATTTCTTTTTAAAATCTTTTTTACCACTCTTGTATTTTTTTTGTCAATGATAAAGTAGCGCTTTGCTGCGATCTCAATTAATGATCTAAGATGGTAGCTTGGAATGGTACTTTAATTAACCTAGCTTCTACACAGCATCGCCCTAGACCACTAAATCACTTGGTAGCAAACTTTACTGGTTAAGATCTTCTCTATAATATCTATAAATATGATTCTTTGATATGTCTTTAATAGACATACTTACTTAAATTCATTTTTAAATAAATCATAGTTTTTATCATAATCATCATCATCGTCATCATCAACTCATATTCAGCTCACTGTTGAGCACAGCTCTCCTCTCGGAATGAAAGGGGTTAAGCTAAGAAGACCACCACACTGGCCCAATGAGGATCGGCAGACTTCACACAATCATGTAGAAAATTAAGAAAATTCTGAGGTATGCAGGTATCCTCACGCTACGTTTTTGTAACGGTTTGAGACATGTGATATTTGAATTATTAAAATGTACGTAACCGAAAAGTTGGAGGTGCATCCACCGCACCGGATTCTAACCTACGCCCTCCGAATCGAAGGCAGAGGAGGATTATCAAGGCTTAGTTTTTACGCTAACATATTATTTTATTGTTCCAATTACTTAGTAGATAGGTAAAAGTTGAAATTTTTAAAACTTCTCTCCGTTTACTAGCCATTTAGGGTCGACAGCTGGTTGTTAATAAAACGTACGACACACTGCTCTTATACTATGTCTAGCTTTAGACTATAATAAACCTGAAGTTTTTGTTGTCTACACAAGAAGACTGAGACAAATTTTTAGTGCAAACATCTTTTACGAGTGTGAATTTATCCCAAGGGATTAAAAGTAGCCCCACTCAAGTCGTCGCCAGACGGTTGGCGTGAACTTTGAAGTTTATTAATTTAGCTCCTCCAACGTTCTTGTGAGAGCATATTTGTGGGGAGATTAAAATCCACACTTACTTAGCGTTTGATTTTATGGATGTTGCCAGTATGTAAGAGCCAATTTCAACAGTGTTAACGGGCCACGGTTTTTGGCGATATTATGAGAGGTATTATATTTATTTAGTTCTCTTCTGCTAGTGCCATCTCCTGTCAGAGGTTGAACTTTATTCAATGATACTGATACTCATATTGAATCATAGGCGTAAGTTCTTTAGTCAAGATTTATTCATATATTTATTATGATATTATGCAGTGGCACTAATTTTAGGGTCGTGGCCCCGAAGATAATCTGAATAGTGTGTTGGATCGTTACTAGATTTGCATGCTATTATGATTTCATCTACCGAATGGATGATGAATATTGGATACAGTTTTGTTTATAGGAATTCCTTTTCATAGTCTCGTTTGCCCGTGAAATCTATACTTATAATAAATCTGTAGAGAGGTCAATTCTGTACATGAAATATATTTCCAAAATAACTATCAGGGGGTGATTTGTGATCGATACTGATGCCAAAAATGCAATCAGTAAAATTTTTGTCTGTCTGTCTGTCTGTCTGTCTGTCTGTCTGTCTGTCTGTCTGTCTGTCTGTCTGTCTGTATGTTCTTTATAGAAACAAAAACTACTGGACGGATTTTAACGAAACTTGGTACAATTATTCTACATACGCCTGGGCAGGTTATAGTATACTTTTCACTACGCTACGATCAATAGGAGCAGAGCAGTGAAGAGAAATGTTGAGAAAACGGGAGAAGTTACTCAATTTTTTAAGTTTCCGTCGCGTGTACAGCCTTAATGGTTAAAGCTACATAGAAATCATGTATGACGGAAATGTTCTCCTTAAAATTATCTATAAAAACACAACAGCATATATATGTCTATCTTTTATGGTTGACTCACAATAGCACGTGTAACTCCCGATAGCTTAGCAGTTCGAGCTTTCTAATTAAATTTGTCAACTCTTATGTTTATAACACTCATCACTCATCCCTAACTAAAAAAGTTAATATTATTACCTATTCAATAAAAAAAGAATCATAAAAATCGATAAAGAAACACCAAAGTTATATATACTACGCTAAGCCATCGCGCGTGCATACTAATTCATGCTATATGGATTATTTTTGTGTAACGGTTGCCGCGCTCGCGGGGGGGGGGGGGGAATAAATAAAGAAGTGCAGCCTTAATGAGTAGGGTAGGGGTAGGGTAGGGTAGGATACGGGTAGTGTAGGGGTGGTGTAGGGTAGGGGTAGGGTAGGGTAGGATAGGGTAGGGGTAGGGTAGGGGTAGGGTAGGGTAGGGGTAGGGTAGGGGTAGGGTAGGGGTAGGGTAGGGGTAGGGTAGGGGTAGGGTAGTGGTAGGGTAGGGGTAGTTGAGTTTACAACGACTTTCACGCGGACGAAGTCGCGGGCGTCCGCTAGTAATAACATAAAATAACTCGCTGGTTCAGTTGTTAGCCTATGTATAACCAAACGCAGGACCTTGTGAACCTTCGTATCACAAGGTCCTGGTTTGGTGGGTGGGCTATATCATACTGAGCTTTTCTTACTTTTATGAAATTTTCAGTAGGCATACATTTTTAGTCCGGGGTTTGCAAGTTAGTAATGTTACATTACTGTACTTGCCCCGAAGAAAACGCTGAGCCGTCGGTCCACAATATGTCTGTAATTCAAAAACTAATAGATCCAGTTAAATAATAACCTGTAACCTGGCATTTTTTTTTATAGTCAACTTACCGCTTATCCAAGTCTCTATGTAGGATCTGATCATATAGCCACCAAGAGCCTTACAGTTAAAAAAACCTCTTTACCCGTTAGTAGCGTAGCCCATTATATTTGAATTGCTTTCTATAATTTGGTCCCGGTATACCTACCGAACCCTACGAAGGGTTCCGAATCGATGAACCATTGCAAAGGTCATGGCCATTGAACTTGTGATTCGATATTCAAAAATATATCTTAACTTTTGATACTTTTTACTCAATCGATTTTCTGTCATTGATTTTTACACAACGTCTATTTTATATCTTTTTGTAAAAACCATAAAATAATTATAGACGCTGCAGCTACAGCATCTATCATTTAGATCCATATAGATTAATTTCTTTAATAATATTATTAAGTAATTGAACAAGCCTATAGGATAGTAAGTGAAAATCATCGATTATCATCATAAAAACATTCAAAGGCCAAATGTATCATCATTATCAACCCATATTCGGCTCACTGCTGAGCTCGAGTCTCCTCTCAGAATTAGAGGGGTTAGGCCAATAGTCCACCACGCTGGCCTAATGCGGATTAGCAGACTTTACACACGCAGAGATTTAAGAAAATTCTCTGGTATGCAGGTTTCCTCGCGATGTTTTCCCTTCACCGTTTGAGACACGTGATATTTAATTTCTTAAAATGCACACAACTTGAAAGTGTGAGGTACATGCTCCGGAATCGGAGGCAGCGGTCATATCCACTGAGCTATCACGGCTCATAAATGTATACCTACCTACATAATTATAATAACTGCCTATCTACATAATTTAGTAAATGTCTTGACAGTAAAAAGTTACCGTGTTACTGAATAATAGACAAGTTTGAGCCAATTTGTAAATCACTAGTTTTTGCACTCGACTCCGCGTGAATTGGGTCACACTATCATGACCCAATGGGAAATTGGTTCCGCCCGTGCCTTTATTTATGTGGATCGAACTACGGTACCTCCGGTCTACATGAAACGGGGTGTAGATGTACTGCATGTCCACTATTTTTTGCTTTCAACCTCTTTCTGTGTAATGTCGCAATAAACAGACTGACATGGACATCATCATCATTTATTTATTTATTTAAACCACTTTATTACACATTAGCCGTCGGTCGGTCGGTTGGTCACTGGTAACCTGTGTTTGTTACCAGTGACCTATGGTACCGAGACTATAGGCCTCATAAGAAGGCATAGAGTCACACAGCGGGCAATGGAAAGAGCTATGCTCGTAATATCTCTGCGCGTTGGAGTCAGAAATGATGAGATCCGTAGAAGAACCAAAGTCATCCGACATAGCTTAACTCGTGGCGACACTGAAGTGGCAATGGTCGTGGCACATAGTTTAAAGAGCTGATGGACATTGGGACCCAAAGGTGTTGGAATGGTGACCCTGCACTAGAAAGCGCAGTGTTGGTCGACCCCTCACCAGGTGGACTGACGACATCAAGCGATTCGCAGGGATTCAATGGCTCAGGATTGTGATGTTTGGAAGTCCCTACAAAAGGCCTATGTCCTGCTGCGGTAGATGCCCTTTGCCCATCAGCTGATATGATGATGATGACCATAATGATCCATATGAAAATTAAATAAATATTATTTTACTAAGATATTCTCATAAAGACTATTTATTTATATTTATATTAACTTCGCCATCATATTTTTACGCACTCACTATTATTACGCATTCAATGCAATTGCATAGAAAACAATTAAATCATTATAAATTGTTGTATTATATTTTGTGTCCCAGCTGAGAATCAAACTCACTACACTGTGTTGCTATCAGATAAAACACGTTCACCGCTAAGAATTTTCGTTCTTCATACGAATGTAGAAAGAAAATTCCTATCGGTGTTCCAAATCCGAAGATAAAATTTTCTAGCGAAAAAAATAAATTATCTCTTTTACCAAAGCTCGCATGTTTTTTATGTCACATAATATGTTTGATGTACTGTAATATCATAAGGACGTAAAAAGGTTCGGTACCTAAATAAAATTTGCCCGTGAAAGTCCTTATAACTTGTACCTACATCACGGCCTATATTCTTTATTTAGTATAGTATTTGTAGTTGATTACATTTTATTTTATTTTTACTCTATAATAAGTTAGCCTTTGGCGGCGATCTCATCTACTGTAAAGTGACCATGCAGTCTAATAGAAACGGACTTGCTTGAAAGAGGTACAAATTCTACCCATACCTCTAGTGGTTTCCACGCGGCTACGTACCGGAACGATAAATCGAATAACGGTTCGCCTCTTGCTCGTACATCAGTAACTAGTCACAAACCTCACTTTCCGTAATCTCACTGAAGTACCCAATTTAAACTTTAGAGGCTCACCACGATCGCAGTGTGAGATGGCAGAATCCGAAGTTGAGGCAGCGAACAGCAAAAGCAGTCCCAAGCCGGACTAGCCATCATCACCACTCGCCACCTAAACGGCGGCGTCAACATCGTTAGGACCATCGTCGAAAATGATTAGGGTAAATACTGGCAGATTACAATATTTCACTAATCAATAGTAAAATCCATAATTGCCAACCTTATATATTACAGCTTGACCTTTTCTTTCAACTTGAGCAATCTACTCATTCAAAGAAACTATTGAAATAAAAATAAATAAAAGTTTAGATTTGTCTGTGGGAAATATCATATTCTTGTTACCTTACATTTCCCAAGAAACAAATGCTTATTTGGCAAATGTTTGCGCACGACACATCGGTGTTTTCCCAAACAGGTATAACACTATGCAAATATTTTCCATCGCGCGCGATGCACTGGGAAATGAACGAAAGTGCATCCGATATTGACACGTTCTAGAGTCCTGTTTAGTCTTTTGTTAGGGCAGCCCATGATGTTCAACGTGTACTTACCCGAGCGTCGCATTAAATTTGGTAGATTAGATAAGAAATTGGGTTATTACTATTTCCGCTAAAAACTAAAGACTTTATTACAATAATTAATTAGGCTTGCTGAAAACGATAGAAAATGTTTTATGTTATTTTGAGATTATTTCCGCGCTCGTGGGTAGAAATAGTTTTAGTTAAGGGTGTTTTTTTTGCAACGTTGTAATTTCCCTTTCCTCAGGTTATCTATACTAATATTATAAAGCTGAAGAGTTTGTTTGTTTGTTTGTTTGTTTGATTGAACGCGCTAATCTCTGGAACTACTGGTCCGATTTGAAAAATTCTTTCAGTGTTCGATAGCCCATTTATCGAGGAAGGCTATAGGCTATATTATCCCTGTATTCCTACGGAAACGGGAACCACGCGGGTGAAACCGCGCGGCGTCTGCTAGTGTTTATTATAATTGAGTAGAATGTATAATGTGTTTTAAGAGAGTAAATGATTTAATATTTATTTCAAAAACTTTCTACAAAATATTCTATCTAACGTTTCTGCTTACTGTTTTACTTTACTTTTCTTTTTTGTAATGTATTTATTTTTGTAATGTATTCCTATTTATTGTATTTTTTGTAATTAGTCCTAGTCCAATGGAAAACATTAGAAAATCCTACCTGGTCTCCACGATACAGATCAATCTAGTATGGAGACCACAGGCAATCTTATGGTTTTTTTGTATCTATTTTTGGTTAATAAAGATTTTATTTATTTTATTTATTTATTTTATTATTATCAATATTAATGCATTCAGGTGCGAGTAGAGAGCATTTTATATCCTTTCAAATATTGCAAAACTTTTGTCGTCTTTCTTTTGTCCTATGAGAATAAATTATCTAGCATAGTTAATTTGCTCCTCTCCAGTTGTTTAATTGGTTCCCCAATGTAATCAACTCACTGAGAATTAACATTTAAATTAAGAAAAAATAAACGTATTTTTGTGTATTTACAAGCTTTTCTTTAGCATAGTTATTTTTCATATATTTTTAACGAATTGCTCAATTAATGGTATGTTTAGGTTACATTTTAATATTTAATTATTTTGGTGAGATGTAAAGAAAATAGATAAATATGTAAAACATGTCAGACAGATGTGATAATTATAATAAATGTTAAATTCATGTGGTTAGTTATATTCTTACTGGTACCGTAAGTTAAAACCACCGGATATATGTATATTCTGTAAACTCTTCAGACGATATCTGCCTAAATATTGTCACTAAACATTTACGGAGTAAAAAAAGAGTCTTGAATAAAAAAATGTTAATAGTCTCATTAAAAACAAACATAAAACCACTTAAAGGCTAATAAATGCCGAGGTTTATATTTACATAACTCAAAACGATAAGCTTTAACGCCAACTCAGTCAAAGACAATGGACCAGACGCCATTGTCTTCACGCCACCCTCTCCACTACGACGATAATAACAAAGCTTTAAAAATATACAGCTTTAGTCTATATAAACATACTAGCTGACGCCGAGTTGTTCCGCCCGGGTGGTTTCCGTTCCCGTAATAATATGGGGATAATATATAGCCTATAGCCTTGATCAATAAATGGGCTATCTAACACTGAAATAATTTTTCAAATCGGACCAGTAGTTCCTGATATTTGCGCGTTTAAACAAACAGTCAAACAAAACAAACTCTTCAACTTTATAATATAGTAGGTATAGATTTATAGTCGTAAATGGGATTTTAAAGGTTTGATTGAATCATCATTATCATAATCATCATCATCATCATCATCATATCAGCCGATGGACGTCCAATGCTGGACAAAGGCCTTTTGTATTTCCAAACATCACGATCTAGAGACCCCTGCGATTATTTCGTCAGTCCATCTGGTGGGGGTCGACCAACACTGCTTTTCTAGTGCGGGAACTAAATTTCAGTACCTCGGGAGCTTCCCTAACATCCAACGGCTCTACGAACTATGTGCCCCGCCCATTGCTACTTCAACTTCGCGACGAATATTGATATCATCTTCATATTTTGTCCTTTATTGTTGGAAAAGAATTTTCAAAATCATTTCCGTATATCTAGAGATTATAACCCCTGCTAATTTCCTCCAGTTTCGGGGTAAAACGTCAATATAGGATTTTTGACGCATTTTGCTAGAAACACTTTTAATTTATTAAACAGATGGGTGAAAGTCGTTTCTAATACGGTTTTTAGACTATTGTGTTATTTTTGATTACACCATCGAAAAGTGAACAACGATGGGTTTAATACGGGTACTAAGGTTCGAGTTCGCCAACATTCGTTTAAACATAATCAACCGTTTAAATAAGTTAAACGCCGTTAAGTCCAAATTTCGTGTTCACCACAGCCCATATGCCGGTTAAGGATGTAAATCAGGCGGTTATCTTAACCGAGCTTGCATACTCCGGTTATTCTTCGCTTAACGCTCGCAAGTTTCGTGAAGTTTACCCTCTTAACTACCAAAATGCAAAGGACCCATAAAATTTTAAGAGAGTATATTTTTCATCTCAGAAATAATTTATTGTCTCCCTTAGGTCAAACACTTCCTAGCGTTGAGGTATTAAGCCACTGGATGCTGCCAGCTTCGATTTCCAAACTAAAAAATATAACAAAATGATTAGTAAATAATTGTCAATTTGACATAGTAAATAATAAACTGGTGCTGCCAATACGTATTTTTCTAAATCAAATTGGGGAAAGAACATATCTGAGTACCCAAATAAACCTCGCCATTTGGGGAATTCCTCGAAATTTGACAATGCTGTTATAGATAATAAATAAATTGTTCATAGATCGTTCATTCACCGTTCTCAAGCGCTCGGTTTACAAACCAGAGTAATAAAGCGTCTGGTGAACAGGAAAAGAAACGCTCATTGTTTAAACTACGTTTAATATTTGACGGGCCGGTTAAATGAAAGTCTGTGAACTCGGGTCTTAGTGTGTAACCATCTTTACACAAGCTAATTAATATGAAATCTAGCTTTAACGGCCACTTTGGTGAAGACAATGACTCACCGACCGCCTTTGTTGTAATTCAACTGCCGTTACGAGAAACAACGGACCGAGAACATTCTAGCACTCGTTTAAAATATCTTTAAACATTGTAATTTCGTTTGCTCTATTCACGTTTTTGCGTCTCAATACCTCAAAGGTTTTGGTGGTGGACTTATTAAGAAGTCATTTCATTACTCAATCAATTTTAACTTTTTACATTATTTTCTGATCTATAACTTTTCACTTTTATTTTTCATTATTTTATTAAAGTTAACCCTTGACTACAATCTCACCTGATGGAAGTGATGATGCCATCTAAGATGGAAGCGGACTTATTTGTTAGGAGGAGGATGAAAATCCACACCCCTTGCGGTTTCTACACGACATCGTACTGGAACGCTAAATCGCTTGGCGGTACGTTTTTGTCCGTAGGGTGTTAAATAGCAACGGCCGAAGCCTCGCACCAGCCAGACTTGGACCGATTAAGAAAACTTCAATCGGTCCAACCGGGGATCGAACCCAGGACCTCCGTCTTGTAAATCCACCGCACAAACCACTACGCCACGGAGGACTTCAAAAAAGCTCACATAGAACCTCTTTATTTTAAAAGTCGGTTAAAAACATTATTAGATGTTGAAAGTTATATAAAGCGGCCAAACAATTACTGTGTGATAGAAAGAGGCAATAATTATAATATAATCGGCCATAAAAGCCCACCCGGTACGTAAACCCTTACAATAAACGAAGCTCCCTGAAGAGGTATCTATAAATCGTTGACTTAGATGGGATCAGCCCCAATCAAATCAAATACCTTTAATCCGTCAACCCGTCGAAGTCAATTTAGGGTGATCTTTGCCCTGGGAAGTTTTATTATAACTGCGGCACTATAAGGACTGCGGACGATTTATTATGTATAGAAAAAAGAAAAGAATGGACTATCTGCGTCATCATTATATCAGCCGATGGATGTTCACTGCAGGACACTTTGTATTAGGGACTTCCAAACATCACAATCCTGAGATCACTAGAGCACGATCTAGTGCGGGGTCGCCATTCTAGCACCTTGGGGTCAAAGTCCATCGGCTCTTCGAACTATGTGCCCCACCCATTGCCACTTCAGCTTCGCAACACGTTGAGCTATGTCGGTGACTTTGGTTCTTCTGCGGATCTCCTCATTCTTGATTCTGATCTGCGTCATAGTAAAATGCAAAATGTCAGTCATACCTTTATATTCAACACAGTTATATTTCCTGCAGGTAACTAACTAACTTTGACGTATATTAGTTGACATATACAAAATTAAGATTCTATGCCCTTCTATTCTATACCCTTTGTGAATATCATACAGTAGGTAGATGATATTCTTCAGTTGATTTGATGTTTGTTTTAATAGGTTGGACCAAATAGGCTAGCCTTTTTTCTTTTTTTTGTCTTTTCTACCGGTTTCTACCGGGAACCGCCATGCATTTCATGTACTGACTTTCTATTTATCATTTCTCTCTTTTTTTTCAGTCCGTTCTCTTTCCTCGCTCCTATTTTTGCGTTCTTCGCGGTTTTGCGCTTCCACCTTTCCCTTTGGCCCCTCTTTCTCTGTTCCTAGATCAGCGCAGCCAGCACACTTGAAGATCGCATGTCTCGGGGTGTCCTCCTCGCCGCAGAAGTAGCAGTTTTCACTCGGTGCCTTCCCAATAGCATACAGGTAAGTATTGAACACCCCGTGTCTGCTTAGCGCCTGAGTTAGCCACCGGTCTTCTTCTCCGTGCAAATAAGCTAGCTGGAGACAGTAAACATGGTAGTATCGAGGTTATTCACAAAGAACTCTCAGAGCTGGTTGTAATCAACCACTAAAAGTAGCAAAGCTTTTGTGAGAATATCAAAAGTTGTCACATTTAATTTATCTTGAATGAATCAAACGGTAGCGAATTACTCTAGATACAAAGAGACACAAAGCTTTCTACTTTTACAAAGTAAGATAGTTACTTTAATATGGTAACAGTAATTTTAAGTGACTTTGTGCGAACTAAGAAAGAAATTGAAGTTGCTTTAGATTATTATTATCGTCTACGATGGTTTTCTTTGGATTGAATTATTTTATTTCAGGTTTACTTTAGAGTCTTTAGGGAATTTTCTTTAGTATTTTATTTAATTAAAGGGATAACCGATAGTAATATATCAGATTTTGTCAAAATCAATTTAGCAATCAGGCTAGAAATAGGTAATAAACAAAATCACTATTTTTTACATTATATATATCCATTATATTTCTTTAAAACCTGACATAGGTACTTAAAATAAATAAGAATCTTAAGGAAAGGTTTTCACGAAATATAATTTTTGAGAATCGGCTTTGATTAAAAATTACATTAATTTTTTAATTATAAGTGAATTAAATGAAATGACCTAAAAATAATTACAGTGTTAGATTTGTAATAGAATAATCCAGTAATAGAGATTGCATAACTAGATAGGTGATTTTAGACCATAACTAGATTTTACGCGAGTGATACCATGGGACGCAGCTAGTCGAGTATACAGTGTATGACGTATTTATTTTTGCTTTGGCCTTGGCTAGTTACCGCCCTACCGGCAAAGACGTACCGCCAAGCGATTTAGCGTTCCGGTACGATGTGTAGACACCGAAAGTGGTGTGGATTTTCATTCTCCTACTAAAAAGTTAGCCAACTTCCACCTTATATTGCATTATCACTTACCATCAGGTGAGATTGTAGTCAAGGGCTAACTAATAAAGAAAAAAAATGTCTAATTTACTTTGTATAAACAGTAACATGCGTTGTTAAAACAGCTTACTTTGTGGTAGCTCATGAAAGTGTAAAAAGAGGGTTCTAGGCACGTAGAATTACAGATCACAAATTAAAAGCAGAATGTGATCCGTGTCAGTCTGTTACTTTGTAACAGATTTAACAGTAAAGTTACTTTGTTGATGTTTGTGAAATACCGCGGATCTACTGGATTTTAATGTGCAGTTTATTGTTTAAATATTACTTGATACTGTAAAAAAAAAAGTCTTAAACGTCTGGCATAGTAGCTGAGCTATTCTTGCGATGAAGGAGTTTTGCACAATTACCTATCTGTTGAAAAACAATTATACCTACTTTTGTATTTTGGAGATAGTGTTGTCCCATTGATTGGTCGATTTTCGCAGAAAAATAACAAAGTAATTCAATTATCCAATTATAATTACTTTTTTTTAATTCTCTTAAAATAAAAAAAAATCAAAGAGGTTCCTCATTCAAAAACCTTTTAAATTTTCCAAAATAATTCAGATTAAACTTCAGATTTAAATTCAGTGTTCCTCAAGCTGTAAAATCTTAGATTTAAAAGGTCGAGGAACGTTCTCTACTAAACTATTTCTTGCGTCTCCTTTTACGACCTGAACGAAGGGCTCCAAACAGTAACACAGAGTGGGAAATAAAGTGGGCTAATTAAAACGGTGTTAAAGTTCCTCTCCTGGGTGCCGTAAAAACTTTGCTTTGGCCTCGGGAAATGTTTCAAGTTAACTAAGACTTTGTGATGGGGACGCTAAATCTATTCGATATGTAAATGGTGGTTTTAAGGTCTATTAGTTGTAGGTAATAAGTCTATTAAAAATGTGTCTATAAACAATACTATATTTTTAATAATTGATTATGAAACACGGTTAAAATTCACGTAATATTTGGTCGGAGTATGCCCGACTAGTTTCGGGGCCCTTAGTCATGAGCTGGTTCTTGCAACGCGGCACGATCCAAACGTGATACGTGAGTTTTAGCCGTGTTTCATAATTAATCAATTAATATGGATAACACTCACGATAGTTTAAATTCACCAGAAAATTTTCTTAATTCTCTGCGTGTGTTAAGTCTGCCAATCCGTATTGGGCCAGCGTGGTGGGCTATTGGCCTAATCCCTCTCATCCTGAGAGGAGACTCGAGCTCAGCAGTGAGCCGAATATGGGTTGATAATGATGATCTCTCAGTAACGATGTTTTGCATAACTCGCAAATTCTAGTTTCGAACCCACCTCAATCTATCTCTGACTAGCACAATACTATAGTCAGAGAGCGATAGATACGAGTTCGAAGCTCCCACTGTCAAGTGATACAAACATTGTTACAGAATAGCCTCCCTGGTTTGATTCTCAATTTACCTATCAATATATTCATAAGCATAGTAAGGTGCACCGAACTTTAAAAGAAATATTGATTTAGTTTATCGTTTGACGAATCTATTAGACGGCTAGCCTAGTTTGATGCGATACGATGCGGTTCTGTGGACGCTATTCATAAAAGTGGTTCCTTCATAATAACATTTCTTTCATAAGTAGAAATGTACATTTATAAATTACACAAACGTTTTATCTTGGCAGTAGTAATTACTTTCCTTTAATCTTGTTTCATGAATTATTTTACGTAATTTTGTAAGCAAGTAAGCAATTTCGTCTTCTCCATAAAGGGCCCGCCTAATAGCCCTTGACTTTATCCTTGACAACCATTACAAGGCATCCACTTAATTACTTTTTAATTATTGATTTATACCATTATGTACGTACTACTAACATAGGTAGTGTATATAAACGAAGTACCCATTTTTACTAATGTATACTAATAGCTTAGACTATAGGGTATAGACTTATACTATAGAATAACCTATAGACTCGCAATACCTTTCATTTTTTCCCTTCAAACGTAAGCCACTTCTGCGACTACAAGTATGTGAGTGTAGGAGCTAAACTAATAACCCACGCCAACACGCACACAAGCGTACGTATTGTAGCGTAGCGATGCGTTAAGTGCCCCGATTTCGGGTCACATAAAACACACTATCTATGGTGCCCCGATTTCGGGACACATCGGGATCTATGTGTACTAAATCTATAACTAATTAATTTAAAACATTAAGTAAAGTCTGTGGTATTGCAGGGGGTAATCTCTGAGTCTACTGAACCAAGAATTTCTAGATAAAAGGAAAAGCTCTATATTTAAAAGCCTGACCCAGAATTTGAATCGAGGACCACATAATCTGACACTACATAAGCTAACCACTAGGATAACGTGGAAATATTTATTATATGCATTTGTCCTTGCAAAATATTCTTTGCATCAGCAGCCGAAGTCCAGACGTCAGCTGTCATGGCCATGACAATTTACATCTAATTGCCAAAATACTCTAATCCTATGAATTTGAGTAGAATCAAGCAGCAATCGAGCATCAAACAGCCCCTGTAGCCAAGTGGCACGTCGATTCTTCTCTTACGATCGCAAACGCTTCGAAAACTAGAAAAATGTATGGGAGTGACAGATCTTGATCACGTGAACTGTCGATAGCAAATGTAGGTCCAAATCCCTTCTAGCTCCAAATCCCTTTGTAGCTAAAGTAGAGGAGTGACTTATGTCTACCAGAATATTTTGGGCCTGTAATCGCCGCGTTGGCCGTCGCCGCGCGATATGACGTCGCTCGATCTCGTGTTGGCTTCAGTGTGCTCGTGGCGTTCGTGCCGTCCACATCTCTTGTTGTGTAATTCTTTATGGGGTACTTGGGATAGGCGGGGAGAGTGACTTGAGTGGAAAAGGGGAGTGTTTTATATCAGTCAAACGATCGTTTAACCCTACACACATCGTTCACAAGTGCGTGACTCCACTCAAGGTCATTCTCTGCCATTCTATCAATTTTGAGTCCTATAATAGGTCATTGAAAAAAAAATATAACTATTTATAACATCGACCTAACCCCTAATGTATTACCAAGTAGCATGTTCCATTCAATGTAATACAAAATGGGATCCACGCATGATTTCATTGTGAATTCCCTTTCATATCTGTTCGGTGGATTCATCAAATTACTCCTCTTAGAGATTACTTGCGATGAAGTCAGAGGGTTGACAGATTAAAGGTGGGGCACCTATTTGATTTGATTGGGGATTCGGGTTAATCCTGACATGATCACTGTTTTATTATTGGCTTACCTTTTATGCTTGTCTTCAAAGGAAATAATAGATTTTTAAGTAATATGCTTTTTGTTGAAGTTTCGACTATACTTTTGTTATATAGAAAAACATATTTGCCATATAGACATTAATATTCGCCTTTTCTCTCAAATCCGCTTTTTTTTCTATACTTATAATAGAACTGTAGCAGGTCCAATTCTGTATATTGAAGATATTTTGAAAATTGTTGTTGGGGGGCATAATCGATACTGAAGCTAAAAATATTTTTATTCGATTTTTTGTCTGTCTGTCTGTCCATGTTTTCACCAGTAAAATACAACTTTATTCGGCCATCACGCTGAAACTACTGAATGAATTCAAATGAAACTTGGCACGGTTTAAGACCATAATACGGAAAAGGTTATGAGATACTTTATATTGCAAAAATAAAATAAGAAGGTGGTGAAATAGGGGTTGAAAGTTTACATTGATTTGCACGCTGACGAAGTCGCGGGCGTCCGCTAGTTACTAAATATAGGTACCTTTCTTTACCCAAAGCCAGCCAAAGGTTATAATCGTTATTTACTTTATTTAAACGAGTAATTCTTGTATAAATGTTATAAATAAGTAATATTAACCTTTACTAATATTTTAAAGAGTTATACTTTGTAAGGCAATAGGGGGTAATCTCTCAATCTATTGAGCCGACTTTGAAAATTATTTCACCAATACTAAGCAACGGTATTTGTATAGTAAGTACTTCTCAAAGGCTTATATTTTATCCTCGTATCAGTTATATCAGTTTACCTACGAATCTGTTGACAGAGAAAATGATAATTTTATACTATAGATCGGTTACGTCCCTACAAAATCCCCGCAAAAAGTGATCCGAATATTAGGCTACAACACTGAGCGCACACAATATGCACAATTTTGAATTTATTTCCAATATATATTTATGTGTATATAGTTATTACACTTCCTTAACACACATCTCGACATTGTAGACGATATTTAGGTATTATTTGTTTAAATAAAGTTCTTTGTTGACCACAACTAACATTGAGTTGTGTATAAATTTTCTCTTTTGAGCCCCTCATTTTTCATGCGCACCTAACAGTATTCAATATCATTGAAGAAAATGAACATTTAATTTCAGAATTTTAAAGAATGCATATATAGCAATAGCAATTTACCTTACTATCTATATTGAAGTATCACAGTAAATATCTAACTTAATATCTAAGCTATCCAAATGGAAAAATTGTTCGTATTTTTCCTCGTAATACCACCTACATCATTCGTTCTTTGAACGCCTCAGACATGTCGATATGTTAGCAATCTATGAATGCAAATTCCACAGATATTTATTGAAAGCTATATAACTACGTATTTTACAGGGTAAGAAATTCTATTTTTAACCGACTTTCAGGAAAAATGTTTCAATTTAAATTGTTACCTATTAGAACGTACCTTATTTTGTAAAGGCTGAAAGTGTGTTATCTCACTTTCCTAGCAGAGGTACGAGTAAATAATATGTGAGCTAATGAAGTTTGGCCCTGGTGGCTTTGGCAAAGTATCAGTTATCATAAAGTTAATGAGGTATAATTATGGATAAGTGACGGGATGGCCCAGTGGATATGATCTCAGTCTTCGATTCGGAGGGCGTAGGTTCGATTTTGGTCCGGGACATGCACCTCCAATTTTAGAAATTAAATAAATATCACTGGTCTCAAACGGTGAAGAAAATAACATCGTGAGGAACATTAGAATTTTTGACGGCCTCCGTGGCGCAGTGGTATGCGCGGTAGATTTAATGACGGAGGTCCTGGGTTCGATCCCCGGCTGGGCCGATTGAGGTTTTCTTAATTGGTCCAGGTCTAGCTGGTGGGAGGCTTCGGCCATAACTAGTTACCACCCTACCGACAAAGACGTACCGCCAAGCGATTTAGCGTTCCGGTACGATGTCGTGTAGAAACTGAAAGGAGTGTGGATTTTCATCCTCCTCCTAACAATTTAGTCCACTTCCATCTTAGATTACATCATCACTTACCATCAGGTGAGATTGTAGTCAAGGGCTAACTTGTAAAGAATAGAAAAAAAAGAATACCTGAGAATTTTCTTAATTCTCTATGTGAAGTCTGCAAATACGCATTGAACTGGACTGTATTTAGTGGTGGACTGAAGCCTAACCCCTCTTATTTTGAGAGGAGACTCGTGCTCAATAGTGAGCCGAATATGGGTTGTTAATGATGATCATGTCTGATTATCAGGCAGGCTCATAGTAAATACGTGTAGGAAGAACAGCAATGCTTTCTTTTCTCATTACAAGAACCCCAGTATGGTTTTTGTTTTGAATTCATTATTTTGTAACAGGTGAATGTGTTTTATCGAGTTCATAGATAATATTATATTATTATAGAGCCGTGGTAGCACAGTGGATATGACCTCTGGCTCCGATTCTGGAGGGTGTGGGTTTGAATCTGGTCCAGGGCATGCACCTCCAACTTTTCAGTTGTGTGCATTTTATGAAATTAAATATCACGTGTCTCAAACGGTGAAGGAAAACATCGTGAGGAAACCTGCATACCAGAGAATTTTCACAATTCTCTGCGTGTGTGAAGTCTGCCAATCCGCAGCCAGCTAGCGTGGTGGACTATTAGCCTAACCCCTCTCATTCTGAGAGGAGACTCGAGTGAGCCGAATATGGGTTGATAATGATGATGATGATTATATTATCATATGTTTTATAGGAAAACGTTCAATTTATACCTACTTAATAAAATTAAGCTATTTAGTTTGTCTTTGAGATATTTTTTAGGAAAATACAAATCATTGGATACGTTTATACGTTTACCATTTTTATTTACGCCGTGTTATTTATTCGTACTGTTCGTATCGTATCGTATTCGTACTGCTAGCCAAGTTATATCTGAAAGAGTATAAAAGTAAAAAAAACCGTGGAAGTAGTTTTTAAATGTTATATTTCATACTAAATGCAAAGTTTTTATGATCCACGAGGGTCTAAGTTTCGCACCGTTTTAATTAGTTAGCCCTATTTCCTTGTTGGAAATTACACTTTGAGCTGAGATCTCTTCTTGTCATCTAATAAAATATTTAAAAAAAACATTTTTGACGTAGTAGTCCGGGATCCGTAGACCATTTTTTACAACTGATTACTATCAAGTTAATTTTTGGTGAGTAGCTTCATCTCGATGAGGCGATCAACTTTTTTATTTAAGAAAGTTCTTAATTCTGGTCGCTAACTGAGATACCAGGAAATAAAAAATTCTGAGCGTCGGAACGAAATAATGTACCACGCAATTTGTAGGACATTGTGGATGGTAAGTTGTATAACTATTAATTAAGCAACAGTAAGTTAATTAAATATAGTAATCGGAAAGTGAATGAACCTTTTGATTTTAATTTATAGCGTCAGGAATAAAAAAAGTTGGTATTTTCAAAGAATTTTTATTATCAAATTATTATTCGAGAAAATTACAGAACGGGGTTTAATAACAGTTGTCTGAAAATTTCGGAATGTGCTCCCCATAGCTAAATTTGAGAACGGAATTCGTACACTGCAGACGTAACAATTTAATTTAACATTACCGGGCCTACCGAATTACGGGCCCGCTCACCGAGGTGCAAACACTGGCTCACGGAAAGGTTGCGGAGCGCGTGGACAATCTTCGGGTTTGATTTGAGAAAAAAAAAATATAAAAAAAACCTTTTTAAAAGTAAAGTTTATCTTTTTGTAATGACTGTTACTACCGCTTGGGATGGCAGATTATACTGAGAAAAGACAAAAAGAAAAAAAATATATATTTTATAAAATATGAATTATACAATATTATACAATTTTTCAGTTCAGTTGAATGCAGAAAAAATCAAAGTTAAGCTTCCTTAAATCAATAGGTATCATGATGAATTTATGTAAGTAATGTAAGTTTGAGACTATTAAAAATAATAAACGGCCCTTCGGTTGCTGGATTCTAAGCAAGCAAAGTCAGTCAGTGGCAGTGCAAAGGCAGTCAACAAAGCACTAGAATCAGAAACCTTTTGCAAAAAAAAAAGAAAAAAGTCACATTTAATTTAAGGAATCTAAAACTGTATGATTTTTTATCTAATTACGATAGAAGATTTTTAATAGATTTTGAAATTTTATAATCTTATTTAATATGCAAATATCCAGACAATCTTTCCTTTTTTGTATAAATTACTTAACTTTGACCTTATTTACCCGAATGTATCAAAAAAATCAATATATTCAAACCTGGTCATCATCCCCATTGAGGCAATTTCCCCGTTACTACGAAAACGGAACCCTTACAAAATTCAAAATTCATTTATTTCAAGTATTTTTTTTTTTTAAGTAGGCTCAGTTTACAAGCACTTTTGATAGGTCAGTTGACTATTTGTAAAGATTCTACCACCAGTTGGGATATTTTAGCACTTGCGTCTCAGTCTGTCACTATCAATTTTCTACGAATCGACTGGACTGATTTTATTTATTTTTAGTATGTGTGTCAATTACATATTTTAATCCAGCCATCCAAATGCAAAGATGTCTCGTGAATATATAATATCTGCTAAATAATATTTACTTTTTGAGGCAAGATGGAAAACTAAAAACAGAAAAAATTGCAAACTGTGAAATTAATAAGCTAGATAATGGAATTTCAAACAAACTGTTGTAATTTTAATAAAATAAATTATTTTTAATTTATTAAAGAAAATAGACGAAAATTGATCTTGCTCCTACCTCGAAGCAACAAAATCTAGACAGACACTTGACTGTAACAAAAATTAGCACTTAAAACTGTAATATTTTACAAACGGATCTATCAAGCGAAAAATAGTAGTAGAAGGCTCATCATATCTTTTAAAGACCTAGGCTATGAGATAAACGTGTAAAATATAGTATAGAAGAGATCAAGAAAAATACAAATAGTCATCACATATTTTAATTTCCTTTTGTGTACAGGGAAACTGTACCTCACTAGTCAACTATTGCTTCCTGACAACTGCCGTCGTCTGCCCGGTATGTTCCATTAAGGCATCCACCATAAAAGTTTTCTCTTCTTCCAGAATTTGAATCCACATCAATCCCACCATTTGTTGGAATAGCCAATACACCGTTTATTACCAAGAATAATAAAAGTAAATTTAAAGAAAAGTATATAATGAATATTTTCTTCATTGTGCACTTGAAGACACTGTCACGTTTATTGCGAAGAAAAGCAACAAATTATTGAGTATATATACCCATATAAATAAATAATATTGATATGAAATATCCATCGTGAAATTGGCCGTCGAAGATTAAAATAAATGAGACATGTTAAATGTAACAATGGCGTGACATTAGTTATATTACGAGTAATTCGAGGAATTTATAATAAACAGATGCGATTTTTGCAGTTTGACTTCAAGTCAGGTAAGAAAAATACATAAATTTAGTCAACTGCTTAAATTATAAATACTTAAATTTTAACACTAATTGTTATTACTTTCAGTCAATAATAAATAATGAAAACATAATTCAGGATGTTTGTAAAATAAATTATTTTATTTATTAACTACTATGTGAATTTAAATGGTTATAAACATGAATTATTATAGGAGTGAGAAAAATGAAGAACACATTGCAAGAAAGAAATAAAGAACATTTCTCTGTGTAGTTACATAACATTTAATTTACTGCTATAAATGTACAAAACGAAATAACTAAAGATTTTTCTTTTAAAAAGTTTTGAAGTTTTCAATAAATCCTTTATCATATCCTAATTTATCTTACGTAATTAGAAGGTACTAATTAAATCGTGTATTTTTTCAGAGATATTTAAATAACAAAAAAGCCTTGTCTTTTCAGATGAAACAGAAAGTAAATTATTGTAATCGATTAAAAATCCCTCCGCGTATTTTTCCACTAGCTCTTGGATCGAGAGCAATTTCACCGCACTCATTTGCAAAAAAAAATCACGACCATTTTTGTTGAAATTACTTACCCTCTAGTACGAGGCACGTAACGCTTGCGAAGGTCATATTATTTTTCAACGTTTCAATTGAGAATTTACATACGTGTTAAATCTTTTAAGGTTATTTTTTTATAACTGCTGTTTTTTTAACGATATAAATATGCTAGAGGTTTTCTCTCTCAAATAGTTGAGAGTGAAAACCTCTAACATATTTATATCATCAGTCAATTTCGTCTTAGTAACATGTGCGTATAGACGCACATGTTACTAAGACGAAATTGACTGATGTTCTTTTATAATAATAGTTATCTCGTTCGTCTTCTAAACGTTAGTAAGCTGAAACTATTTTTCTATCGAAGAAATATCTGGAATGTAGTAGATTATTAAAATAAGCTGTTAATAGGCTAGTTATCAGTTTTTTAAAAGGTCATTATCGTTTTATTAGATTTTAAAAATATTTCGTATTTTGTAGAGACTTAAATACGCCCAAATTAAAATTTTGATTTAACGTCAGATAACACTTTTCGCCGTGATACGCCGGGTTCAGACGTGTGTAATGCGTAATGTAATCCACCGTGTAATGCTATGCGAAATTTACAAGTGACGGTACTACGAGAATTACATGTAACGCTCGCGCCGGCGTTCGGGCTGATCCATCGGCTGTCGGTTCTTCGCGCTCACAGAGCTCGTTTGGACGGTGTTCGTGACGGTTGTGTTTTATATTGGCCACTTATATGCTGGGATTTTAATTCCACAATCTTATTCTATAAAATTTAGTTTTTCACCATCGACGGTCCAAACGTTTCCGGTCTTCAGTTAGTAAATACATAAAAATAAAAGCAGCACCAGCTATCACGACCCTATACGGCATGTTCGTTGCAACTATTGAAACCGATCTTGAAATAGAATTGTGTAGACAATTCGCTTTGAGTTCGTGTGCCGTCCACACTGTTACGCTAAATTACATGTTATCTTATATTACGCGTTAGACACGTCTGGACCCAGCTTTAGTCTATAGTTTATTTGTGACATTACGTCAAGCAAGTTTTGTTTACTAGTTTTTGCCTTTCAGTTTTTGTAAAAGCCACGATTTAATATTCACACCGAAAGTATAGTAATTTCCATCTCTGTAATTAACATGATTTCAGGAAAACTGCGAGCTAGAACATATAGATCAGTTTATAGCAAAAAATTGGACCAGATTATAACTTTAAATTCACGTTACGTGACGAAATAGCCTGTATGCCGAAGTAACCTAATATGTTTTTGGCGTTTAGAAAAAAAGATAACACACCCAATTTTTAACTTTAGTTTCTAAAGTAATCTTTTATTATTTTTTAATAAATAAGCATATTTTGCACCCTTATTCCAAATACTACACGAATTTAAAATTGTTTATATTAAATTTGATATGACTCAACTATTATAATAATGACAAATTTACATACATATATATTTAAATAAGGATCAAATACGGAAATTCCTTTAGTAACGGAAAAAACGCGCAATTAGATCATATGTTATTTTTCATGGAAATCGCTAGCTACAAATGGGTCTAACTGTCAATAAACGACATTAAAGTCGGTTTGCAGTTTTAATAGGATTTACGGTGGCTGCTCCACATTCGTCCGGGACGGGACCAGTTGATAAACCAATTTGTTAGAGTATGTTTTCCACAGATATCCAAAAGAATAAAATTTTTGACGACATTAATCCTTTCAAAAATTAAAAAATAATTTTAAATCCCTAATCAATGCGTTTTTTCTCAATTTACATAATTATTACCTACTATTCGACGCCCCGCGTAGTTCCAGTTACGGTGAGAATACGGGGATAAAATAGAGCCTATGACACTCACAAATAGCGTGGCTTTCTAGTGGTAAAAAAAATTTCAAAATCGGTTCAGTAGATCCAGAGATTATCTTAACAAAACCACAAACTTTACTTCTTTATAATATTCGTTCGTTATTATCAGCAGCTCAGCAGTGAGCCGAATATGGGTATATTCGGCTCACTGCTGAGCTCGAGTCTCCTGTCAGAATAGGCACTCCTATTCTGACAAGAAACTCGAGTTTGGCAATAGTCCTCCACGCTGGCCCAATGCGGATTGGCCGCGAAAATTAAGAAAATTCTCTGGTAGGTATGCAGGTTTCCTCACGATGTTTTCCTTCACCGTTTGAGACACGTGATATTTAATTTTTAAAATGCTCACAAATGAAAAGTTGAAGTGATTAAAAAATGAAGGTGCATGCCCTGGACCGGATTCGAATCCTCCGGAATCGGAGGTCATATCCACTGAGCTATCACGGCTCATATCCACAGGGCTATCACGGTCTTTATAATATAAGTATGGATTAATTTCAAGTAGAAACTCGATTAGAATAATTGCCTGTTTGGATTATGTTCTCTATTCGAAACATTCAAAGTAACTCATTTCCGAAGGCCCCTGTTTAGCGCAGAAAATTAAGGGACAAAATTACGGGTTAAACTAAGTTTGTAATGATAATGGAGGTCGCAACCTTACATGAGGGCGTATTCCGATTTTGGGCTGTTACGTACAGATTTTATCTAAAACTAGTTTTAGTTTGGACGTTCCAATCATGAATAACAATTTCATTATGGATAGAATAGTGAAAAGTTGTTTCATATATTTTGTAAAATCAGTTGGTTTTACTGTTTTTACCCAACTACCGATGGGGTTTATGATTTATGCATACGAGTATTTATCTGTGACTTTATATTGTATGTGTGGATGTTACACTTTACAACATGAACCGTGTAACGTATGAGGAGTCTTTGAATTTGTCTCAACTAAAGGAAACGTTTTCTTAATTCTCTGCGTGTGTGAAGTCTGCCCATCTGCATTGGGACAGCGTGGTAGTCTAAGGCTTAACCCCTCTCATTCTGAGAAGAGACTCGAGCACAGCAGTGAGCCGAATATGACTTGATAACAACAAAAACAAAGGAAAAGTTGACAGATGACGACATCAAGCAATTCGCAGGGATTCGCTGGATGCAGGCTACTCAGGATCGTGATATTTGGAAGTCAAGCCCTATGTCCTGCAGTGGACTTCAATCGACTGATATGGTGATGATGATGAAAGGAAAGGTAGGTAACCTGAGGCATAAATTTTAAGCCTTATATGCCTGTAATTAAACTGGCAACTATACCATTTAAGCTGCAATACAGCAATGTTGTTGCGCGGCAGACATATTAAGTTAATAAATAATACTTCTTACTTCGTACTTCCCTAGACGAGTTTGGTCACAAAAAAGTTTACTGCTATAATTTACTACTTACTACTACCCTTGATCAAGTCAAGTAATACATAATATATGTTTTTTTAGCCCTTGATTACAATCTCACCTGATGGTAAGTGATGATGAAGTCTAAGATGGAAGCGGGTTAACTATATAGTTAGAAGGAAGATGAAAATTCATACTCCTTATTGGTTTCTACACGACATCGTACCAGAACGCTAAATTGCTTGGCGGTACATCTTTGCCGGTAGAGTGGTAACTAGCCACGGCCGAAGCCTCCCAGCAGCCAAAATTATGTATTACATATTTATTGAATTTAATATTAGCACTGTCTTCTGACTGCCTTTATTAGACGCCTGCGACTTGGTCCACGTGAAATTTAGTTTTTTTTTTTTTAATCTCGAAGAAACCATAGAATATTCCGGGACAAAAAGTAGTATGTTGCTCAATAATCTAGTCTATATCTCAATGAAAGTCATATTAAAATTGGCCCAGCAGTTCCAAAGCTCGCTTAAACAGGCAGACAAACAGACAATTTTTTTCAAATATGTTTTAGTACCGTGTAAATAACTAAGAACACTTGTTAATACGCCGTTATTTTTAAATCACAGACGAACACTTAAATTTTATTTATATGTCGAATTAAATATTTTGTTCGTCACATACCGTGAATCAGAATAAATAATTTGTTTATAAATAAAAATGATTTCTCAGATTTTCCGGCAATTCTAAGCCCGCTACCGGCGAGAGGTCTGAAGTAGAAATAACTCCCTGCTATTGAATTATTTATTTAGGTCCGGTGTACCTACGACCCGCAAGGAAATTTATCTCTGGCGGTAGGGTTTAAACTCCCCCAATTATATACCAATTTGTTGAATATCTTGTAGGTACTGGTATGAATTTTAAGGTGTTTGTGTTTTACGTACTTTTGGGAATTTAGTTTATCAAAAAGTAAAGCCAATGAGAAAGCATATTGCTTGTACTGTAAGCTATCAGATCTCACGGAAATCCAATTTTATACTTGCTTATACAACATTCTCTTACTAAAGTGTATTGATTTCTACATAAAACCCAGTCCTAATTTCTCTATAAATGTAATCCCTACATAGCAGTCACAGAATAAGGCTTGACCGCTTGGTTACTCAGGGATCTATTAAAATATAGGTCTAACTATGCTGAACATTGATCGTATATGATGCTTGAAAAATCAATGAGACCGTATATACAGCTTTTAATTAAATATACCGCATCCAAGTCTTATAAGAGCTACTAGATGTTAAGAGACGTCTGTAAAATCGTAGCTTTACCATTAGTGGTTGTGTAGTGACACGCAATAACTGCTAGACTATTCTTTAACGATAGTTTTATAACTCGCAAGTGCGAGTTTTGAATTTACCTCTCTCTCTGTTTAACACGATACCATAGACTGAAAAAGATAGAGGTGAATTCGAAACTCGCACTTGCGAGAACTACAAAACATCGTTAATGAATAACCGTGCTGATAGTGTTCGAATTTGAATTAAACACTCCTCGTTTTACATCAGCGGTTAAAATATTGATCTCCTTTTTAAATTTTTAGTTATTTAGCAATTCGAAAACGACGTCAACGACATCGTCATGAAATTTTGGTGACTCGGGAGTGATAAACCGATCTAGCCTTTATAAAACGTACCGAAAAATGTATCGAGTAAGTAAATCATCCAGGTACTATTATTATAATGAAATTAAATGTTTGAGTTAGTTTACCATACCTACTCTTCAGTTCACTTACCGTCTTTATATCCAGCTTTACCTTTGCCAGCAAACCGTAATACATTACCATAATACAGAAAATACAAGAGATTACCCGGCGAATATTATCAGGACGTAACATCCTGGTTGCTCGAACAAGCTCGAACACGTTCCTACAAAGAAGGTTATTGTCACAATAAGCAAAAATTGCGTAGCCTTCGTCCTTTTCTACATCAGTGAGTATTTTTGTCTGGTTTATTTGTATTTATTTACCATTATTTGGGCTTGTTAGATAGGTTAGCGACAAATACAACGACATACAGTGATCATCTTGTCAGTGATCATCAGTGATCTAGTCTATGTACCGTTGGTAGACTAGATGATCAGTCATTTGCACGGCTCACGGAACTGACAGAAGATTATATGAAAACCTGTCAAATAGCATTGGGAACAACTTTTATGCGCCGTTTTATTGAAACGTAAATGAAGTCTATACAATATAATGTCGTTGGACAAATACAACACTGTTTACCAACAAACAAATTAAAAATGAAGTTAGAAAATGCGTGTCATTTCTTAACTTCATTTAATAGATACATTATATTGTATTGATTTTTTATAAAACGTTATTCAAAATATACTATTTATATTTAATTGTTCTAAGCTTAAGCAGTAATTTAAGAGAACAAGTCAAATATCTACTAACAGGTGTAAATGACTAGCGATTTTACCCTTGTTTTTAGTTTGTTGGTAAACAGTGCACATAGAGTGTGGCTTTTTAAAATTTTTTTTTCGTCGAGATGAAAAAACCCCCACGGACTTCTGCGTTTGGCAGGGCATGTCCGCTCGCAATAAAAATAACCTCCCACAACTCCTCAGTTAGCACAGAACCTTCTCGCATTACTTCGATTGCTGCCCGATCAGTTATCATTCCTCGCTTTCCTTTTTCTCTTGTCTTTCTATAGTCCACCACGATGGCCCAATGCGGATTGGCAGACTTCACACACGCAGAGAATTGAGATAGTTGTCACGTATGCCGGTTTCCTCACGATGTTTTTACTTCACCGTTTGAGACACGTGATATTTAATTTCTAAACGCACATGATTCAAAAACTGGAGATACATGCCCCGGACTGGATTCAAACCTACGCCCTTTGAAGGCAGAGGTCATATTTACTGGTCATCTACTATATAAAAATAAGTCGGGTTTTCCTTCCTGACGCTATAAATCCAGAACGCACGAACCGATTTCCACAGTTTTGCATTCGTTGAAAAGGTCTCAGGCTCCGTGAGGTTTATAGCAAAGAAAATTCAGGAAAAATTTCAACATAAGGTAGAGGTAGGGTAGGGTACGGGTAGGGGTAGGGTAGGGGTAGGGTAGGGTAGGGTAGGGTAGGGTAGGGTAGGGTAGGGTAGGGTACGGGTAGGGTAGGGTAGGGTAGAGTAGGGTAGGGGTAGGGTAGAGGTAGGGTAGGGTACGGGTAGGGTAGGGTAGGGTAGGGTAGGGTGTGTATTTAAAAGTTTACATCGAGTTTCACGCGAACGAAGTCGCGGGCATCCGCTAGTATTTACTAACAAATAAATATATGGGTTTAAAATAAAAGAATCACATGTCCTATATAATTTTAATACTTAGGTATGTAAACAATAGTAAATATTAAATAAATCTTAACTATAATAAAATCCCATCAACTTATTTTAATATTACTATAATATTTACAAAATAAAATACATTTACCTCCCATATCAAAACAAAATATTTACATTAATTTTATTTTATAATATACTTAACTATATTAGCAACAAGAAGAAATATATGATTTTAAACAGTTAGAATTTTTTTTTCCTTTTAGAAATATCAAAATCAACATTTAAATTAATATATTTCATACATTTACTTACACTTATATCACATTTCTTTACAAAATCCTTATTTATATTTACAATACTTACAGAGTAATTTGTTTGTCATTTTACGAAGATACTTTTTATAGTTACAGGTAATGAAATGAAATAACTTTTTTCTAATAAATTCATCATTACGTCTATTTGGTTTGAGATTCATAGGTACTTATTTATACTATAGCAAAAATGTATTATTACAGACAATGTTACCTTAAATTAATTGAATTATCATAAATCAGTAATTACATGGTCAAGAAAGACCGTTTTGCTTTGAATGTAGTGTTATAGTCGAGGAGCCGAAGAAGGGATTTTTGGAGTTACTCGAGCGCCGCAGATGTATGTAAGGGACTATATCTTGCACGGTGTTGAGTACCTCCACCAAGTATGCATCCTAAATATTTGGTGGGTACGTCTAGGGCAACCAAAATTAAAACTGACTTCAGAGTATTCAACCAGCGCGTTAGATTAAGTTAGTTAATAGATAAATGGCGTGCATTTCGAAAAGCTAACGAGTAACTTAAAAGAATGGAAGGATTCCAAATTTAAAAAATAAGACCCGTGTACTTTTAATCTTGAGCCACGTTTGGGGTTTATTTCTTTTTCATTTTGAAGGAAATAACCCCCTATATAATTGCTAATATTTTTTGACCATTTTAGTAAGCCGAAGTAATAAAATTTGTCTTTAAAGTCTATAGTTCTTCTCCCCACTGCTGAAAGCTAAAAAGTATATAACCACTTATTGTTCCTATCATCTAATCGGTCCCTATGACCGTTTAGTAACTGCTTTAGCATCCTGGGCTACTATGAAGATTGTAGACCAAGTGCGTTTGTACACAAACTTGGTTCTTTTCGTTCTTCAGTTTTACACACCAACTGTGTTTGTCAATTGTTTGTTCTCAAACGCTTGTCTGTACTCTCTACCACTATATCCAAAGCCAAATATAGTTCAAAAAGTAGACAAACTAACTGAAAATCTAAAAGAGTTCAGTTACTGAGTCATGAATCACGAAGTCGACAATATTTTATATAAAGTCAGTCAGACCAATTGAGGCGACGTGAATATTAAACTTTCTGAATACCGCCGTTCATTGAATACGCGATATAAATAAGAATACAATGTAATGTGATACCGGGCTTAATTTCTAAGTATTTCACTGTCCTAATAAAAAACCAATTCCACATTGACTAGAAATAAACGTAATTTAAATAAATAATTTGAAATTTTTCGTATTACTTCATGAAATAAGATAACGTTTGAAATTATCAAAGATACTATTTTTAAATCTCATTATAGTCAAGTTACCAATAAGTATAATAATAACACAAAAACTAAATGATTTCTATCAAAACACAACGTCGATGAAGATTGTATCAGATTTCTGTAATCTTTAGCTTCATTTTGTGATGGATAAGTGTACGTACGATCCGTAACGCTTTTGACTTCAGCTGGGCATGGGAGTAGTTCTACTGGTATCTGTAACAGTGTCCTTTCATTATCAGCTTTGATTTTCTTCGGCTCATCTAGGTAATTGTCTTCAGCATCATCACTCAACTCATCTGGAGCATCCAAATCATTCCTTATCTTTTCCATTTCCTCCAAATTATTACTTGTACTCATTCTTTCATAATAAGTGAGATGAGAACTTAACACCGGATCAGAGTTAAATTTGCAAATGAAATTTTCTAAAGACGTCCTCACTTTAATGCTTTTCGCCTCATGCCGGAGTTTGTGCATCCATGCCAGATGGCAATCGCAGTCGAATTCGTTTCCTGCAACAATCGTGCCTTAATTAATCTTTAATTGAACTAATGAACCCCCGCGTCGGATACCAAGTCTAATTGACTTTTGTACTGTATTAAAATTTCAAGAGGAGAAATTTAGAAAATGGGAAAGTCTTTCAAATAGTTGTAAAAGATATTCCGTTTATTTGGAATAATTAATTTCGCTTATTACTTAAAATGAGAGCGAATTTACACAGCTAATTAAATGGAACATTCCGTTTAATTTGGTGGAATTTCATCTTAATTCTGTTTAAGGTATATTTGAAAAGGGAGGCTTAAACGATTTTATATGGATTTTAGAACGTAAATGAGTAGTTTACTCTTTGAAATAAAGAAGGCATGTATTTTTTTAACGAGGTTTTGCTTTACTTATTACGAAAACTAAGGAAGAGCATCGGTTTGATGGTCTTATTTGAATTTTGCGGCTATGATGATTTGAAATTTTAAAATCAATTAAAAAGGAAAAAAAGTTTATTTGATGGCTATCTTTGGCCGCTACTTAGTTTCCCAGAACAAAACCACATAAAAGGTTTCATTTTAAATATATAATAATAATATGAACATGGTTAATGTTAGTTCATTATGTCTGTTATTTATATTACTTCAAAATTGTTAGCATGCAAACAATGAAAGTACCTACATAATAAAACCACACATCTGATGTTTGCATGATTTGAATATTAAAATGATTTAGCTGTTATCACATTTAAAATATGACTATTGTGATGTATTAGTTCTATTGTTGTATTAATAATAAATTGTCTAGTGGTAAAATATGTTGTTTTAGAAAAATCAATAGCTACGTTTGTAGTACTTATTATTCTTTGTTATTGCTTTCAATTAAGCAAAAAAGTGTGGTAAAGTACTTAGTTGACAATAGTCCATTGAGGCTTTCTGCAGGCTTTCCAGCCAAAACGGTATTGAGGCTAAAAACTTGCTAATTTCGAAGATAGTACGTACCTATTGATTTTCATTTATATTTTTTTATAAACTTGATTATTTTAATATGATGATATCATATCAAACATGCATTTCTCTACACACATTGAGCTGCTATTCATATCATTCTTGTATACGTACCTTCCAAAAATATGTAGCTTTTCTGCATTTTCAAATTGTCGTAAATAGGCCGTAAGTTTTCCATTGTGAATCTTTTTAGCTTGTTGTGTCTCAAGTCTAAGGCTGACAGTCCTCGAACTCCTTCGAACAGTCCATCAGTTAAAGTAATCAACTTGTTGTGACTTATGCTCAACTTTTTCAACTGCGACAATCCATCGAATGTTCTCTGAGCTAATATATAAATCTCGTTATAGTCTAATGACAACTCCTGAAGGTTCCACAACTCAGTGAATGTAAAAGAATTAAGCACGGCTATTTTATTTCTTCTTAAGTCTAGACGTCTCAAATTAGCGAGTCCATCGAAACACTCTTTTTTCAGTTCACTTATATTATTCCTATCCAATTCTAGTTCTAACAAATTAACTAGATGCCGAAAAGCACCGTCTTCTATGACACTTATATTATTACTAGTTAAAAATAGTTTTTGTAAGGCTGGTAGTTCATAGAACGTGTCTGTTTCAATCTTTTTCAACCGATTTTCATCTAACGTGAGTATTGTAAGATTGGGTAAATTATAAAAAGCATTCTTACTTAGTACAACTATTTGGTTTTTAGTCAAGGTCATCTCCTGTATTGACGTTAAGTTAACAAAAGTGTTGCTCTCAATCTTGAGTATCGAGCTGTACTTTATGCTAAAGTGCTTCAATTTGCGTAAGTATCTTAAAACCTTCGTTGGCACGAAGCTTAATCCCCCGTCCGCCCTAACGTTGAAAGCCAACGTTTCTATATTTGTCTGCGAAGTGAAACTTGGCCATAAAGGATCTGTCTTGTCTATACCACCGTTGAATACCCAGCATTCTGTTTTAATTGCCTCGTTTATTTCGGGGCTGTTTTCACAGTAGCAGTGCACTTTGGAGTCTCGATCGCTTATATCGCAAATGTTGGTGGTAGTTTGAATAATTTTCTCCTTTTGCTTCCTCCTGTTGGCGTGTAAGGAGTCTATTGCAAACAGCAACAGTAGCAAGGCAGCGGGTATCTTGTGAGCCCGCATACCTTCTACCTGTAACAAAAAAAATATTTTTGATATCAATATTTGACAGAAAATACTTTTTTTTTTTTTTGGAATAAGAGTCTGCGACAACTGATATAGAATTATACCTTATTGGGTTAGTTAAAATTCATTGCACTCCTTGCATTTCTATCATGTATGCCCCTGGTGTGTATATGTAGGGTAGGTACTATAATATTTGTCCATGACCATATGGCTCAAACTTTGTGTACATGGCGAGTCGGACCAAATTCCGACTTTTGACGACCTCTGTGGCGCAGTGGTATGCGCGATGGATTTACAAGACGGAGGTCCTGGGTTCGATCCCCGGCTGGACCGATTGAGATTTTCTTAATTTGTCCAGGTCTGGCTGATGGGAGGCTTCCGCCGTGACTAGTTACCACCTTACCGGCAATGACGTACCGCCAAGCGATTTAGCGTTCCAGTACGAAGCCGTGTAGAAACCGAAAGGGGTGTGGTACTTCATCCTCCTCCTAACAAGTTAACCCGCTTCCATCTTAGATTGCATCATCACTTACCATCAGGTGAGATTGTAGTCAAGGGCTAACTTGTAAAGAATAAAAAAAAAAAAATTACAAACGTTAGTGGTTTTCATTACAAGACATTTTCCAGACTTCGGTATGACCGTTAGCAAATATGCCCCAGATAAAGTTGTCCGACAGTGTTACCACTTAGTTTGCAAAAATCGACTCTTAGATTGTAGATATTTTATAACAATATAATTTAAAGGTACACAAACATACAGAAAATTTGAGCACTATGTTTGTGAGCCTAAGGATCATATTATACCCTCTGGCTTAAATACTGCGAGTAGAAGGTCAGAGTGGTCCATAATTATCTTGACCCAAACTTAAGCACAATTAATTTCAACAGGCACCAAAAATATGCAAACCAAGTCGTGGCCAAGTCGTTAGTCCCAGAAGCAGTACAGCATAATAAACAGTACCCTTAGAGGTATAAAGTAGGCTTAATTGAAGATTTTTAACGGGATCTAATTAAAGCTTTTAATTGAAACACCTTAAAAAACAATGAGAATGCCCCGAACGAGAAATGTTTTCTTTATTACCCAGGTAATTACCTTTTTATTTCGGGTCTGTATTGCTAATGAATCTGTAAAATTGTTAGCAATCACTTATTAAACACTTACAGGAATTTTATACACATAAGTACCTACATTTTATAATAAAATTATATTACAATACGCTCTCCTGAAAACACGAGAATGTTTTTTTTTTATTCTTTACAATAACACTAATGTAAAAACTTAATATGAAATTTGTAACTCCGAATTGCTGCTACGGATTACAAAAATAAAACAAAATATGAAAAAACCGAATACCTATGTCGGAACTTAAGACCTGTTCTTAGCTGTACAGGTTAACACCACTGGACCAAAAAGCCTATTTATCGAGAAATGATATAGGCTATGGATTTGCAGTAGATAATGCTACCCTTACTCGTTTTTATACATTTATTTTTTTACTCCCCTTTATTATTCTTATAATAACTATTATTATAAGAAGATATATTATCCCCGTATTCTTACGAAAACGGGAACCACGCGGGTGAAACTGCGAGGAGTCAGCTAGTATAGCGTAGCTCGCTGATATTAAAGCTTTCTATAGCTAAAATAATTTATAAAATCCGTACCTACTGTGATTTAGGCTTGAATAAAACGAACGAAAACAATATTTAGGGTATTATAATTAAGAACGTTACTTTTCATACAGTTTTAATGTGCCAGTAAAGCGCTGTACTTACAGAAATCGACAAACATTTCATTAATCATGCACAAAAGAGGAAATTACCATAAACCTTTCGCGTGCTTTCAAATTATGAGGTATCCGTACACTCGTGAAATTCTCTCAAAACCTCAAACTGCTGATTGGCAGTTCTCTTATACACCCCCCTTTTGATTGTTCCCTTTAACTTGGGTAGTTTCGGAGTTAATTAACGGGCCATTTCCGAGTTAAATAGTCGGTTGATGTGCAAATTTACTGGATTTTGTATAATTAATTGAGTTGGACAAAACTGTGTCGTTAGTCCAGCTCGAACTTTGTGCATTAGTGAGATTATTACGTGGAGGGTCAACTTCATACTCGGAGTAAAGCTGGGCTTTATGTTCTATTTCAAATATGTTAGTTTTTTTTTAAATGAATATCTAAATACTAAGAGGCTAAGACCTCTTCTTTACACATTCCCACTAACTGAAAGAGTGGCCTCCCTTTAGTGCAGTGGTATAAGGGTTTTCAACTCAAAAAAAAAACGACTTGATATGGATTTTTTCCTACCGGTTTGAATCTCGAAATAAATCTTGTATTAAGGTCAGTACATTGTAACAACATAAAACACTAGCTACATTTCTGGGGTAGGTAGGTACTATTACAAGAATGTACCTAACTTATTTTACCTAGCATTAAACCAATTGTTTTACTAATCTAATCTATTTAAAATGTGCACTAGGGTAGGCAAACATAGTTACAAATTATGACTATTCATTATCAACCCGTATTCGGCTCGTTGCTGAGCTTGAGTCTTCTCTCAGAATCAGAGGCCCAATGCGGATTGACAGACTTCACACACGCAGAGAATTAAGATAATTCTGTGGTATGCAGGTTTCCTCACGATGTTTTTTCTTCACCGTTTAGACATGTGATATTTAATTTCTTAAAATGCATGCAACTGAAAAGTTGGACTGTTATCACAAATCCAAGGTTATCACGGTTCTTATATCTTACGGCATATACCTAATTATGTTAGTACAATAGGAAATTTCTTGCAATAAAAAGTTTGTAATAAGTCCTTACAAATTTGATGACATATAACATTTTAATCACATTGGAACTGTGAATCAAATATCATAATCGGCTAAATGTCCACATTACCGTCAGATTGTGCTTAGATCGTAAAATCCGATGGTATTAGGGCGACCTAACCCGTTCATGTAAAATGCAGGGCATGGGACGCATTGCGACGCTGTGGTCCCCGTTTGCCTAATATTAGAACATGCTTTACTACGAGTAGTTAGATGTTCTTTTTTTAAAATTTCACTACGGAACTGGAGGTAAATAGCAATATACTACCCACAATACTAGTAATGTAGAAGATAGGGTTAATAGCTCAACGGTAAATGGAGCCAGAGTCACGCCGAAAGATCACTAGCTCGCTCGTCCACTGTACCGGACTATAGGGATGATGACAGTTTTTTAAATTGTATATAAATTAAGAGTATACTAATAGTAAAGCAATTTTGTAAAAGTAACAGGGTATCTGCGATCATTACTTTCGGAGCTACAGGGATTTAAAGAGTCAGATTTGCGGCGCTGCCGCGGATCCCTGAAAAACGCCCCATACAAAATGGCTCGAAAAAATGACGTCATAGGCATGTAATGGTCGTTAGATTTGTATGCGCGTTCAAACAAAATTACTAATATCTTTGTTATTTGTGCGTTTATCTTTATAGTTCATATATTAAAAAATGTCACATTTAATGTAAGAAAGCTAAAACTGTATGAATTTTCATCTAATTACAATAAAAAAATTTTAGTAGTTTTTGAAATTTTATAATCTCATTTATTTTGCAAATATCCAGACAATCTTTGCTTTTTATATATAAATTAGTTAACATTGACCCTATTTACCCGAATGTATCATAAAAATCAATATATTCAAACCTAGTCATCATCCCCATTGTCAAAACGGGAATATTTGTTGATCGCGCGCTAAAACCATATATGCGAATCCGTGCACAAAAAAGACACACAAGAGGGCGCCAGCAACCAAAAAACGTCAAAAGAAAACCATACACGTCAACTTCTACGCGAACAAAGAAAAAGGACAATCTTACAACGTGTACAAAAATCTAGCACGTATCTAATTAGTCAAAGTATCAAAGTAGATACTTCCAAGTGTTACAAATTTGTAGAAAACGAAATAAACTAGTTAAAGCAAAAAGTATAGTTTTTTTTTATGTGCAAACGTACATTTGCCATAATTAAAAAGTATGGCAAATATTCTTTGTATTTTTTTAAATTATTAATGAAAACATACAGTGCAATTTACTACCAATTATTCTAAAAGGTATTTGTATACAATCATTCTATTTCAATGCATAACATAATGAATACAATCTAAATATTGCCTGTGTTTTATAATGGTATTACCAAAACATGATTGAGTGATATTTATTTAGTTTTTAATAAATCGGTAGTCCCTAGATTACCCTGATGAAAACAAAATCTTTTTCAATTTCAGAGATTTGGTATAATCCACATTAATTATATTTTGGATGAAATTAATTTTCCATTAAGGCAAGGTAAAAATGAAATTCGGTAAGGTAAAGGTAGACGAAAAGGTACCTAAATACTAGTAGACTTAATTTTATTTATTAAGATTTAATGGTAAATAAGTTTGCACTTTCTGCTCGTCTTATAATGTAATATATAAGACTTCGTCCGCGTGGATATCAATGTTAACTTTCAAGCCCTATTTCACCACTTAAGAGGTTTAATTTTAAAATTTTTTGATTCACATTATATTTCGAATTTTTTTATGATTTATGAAAAAAATTTCAAATTGTAACTCTAAAAATGAATGATTTTCCATACAAAGTTTCAACCCCTATTTCACCATCTTTTTATTTTATTTTTGCAATAAAAAGTATCCTATAACCTTTTCCATATTATGGTCTTAAACCGTGTTAAGTTTTATTCGAATTTATATCGAATTTATTCAGTAGTTTTAGAGTGATGCCGGAATAACAAAAAAACACGGACAGACAGACAAAAAATAATAAAAAAATATATTTTTGGCTTCAGTATCGACTGTATAATGCCCTGCAAAAAAAAATTTCAAAATATCTTCAATTGACGGCCCCCGTGGCGCAGTGGTATGCGCGGTGAATTTACAAGACGGAGGTCCTGGGTTCGATCCCCGGCTGGGCAGATTGAGATTTTCTTAATTTGTCCAGGTCTGGCTGGTGGGAGGCTTCGGCCGTGGCTAGTTACCACCCTACCGGCAAAGACGTACCGCCAAGCGATTTAGCGTTCCGGTACGATGCCGTGTAGAAACCGAAAGGGGTGTGGATTTTCATCCTCCTCCTAACATGCATCATCACTTACCATCAGGTGAGATTGTAGTCAAGGGCTAACTTGTAAATAATAAAATATTAAAAAAAAAAAAAAAAAATGTACAGAATGTACAAAATGTACAGAATTCATATTATAAGTATAGATTCTAGATGGCGCTGGCATTCGTTATGCCACGGTAACGTTTGATGTTACAAATGGTATAAGTAAAATCTCAGATTGCGAATAAATGTGTAGATTTCGACCAGTCTTATGATAAGTATAGATAGATAAATTAATAAATGTTCCCTGTTCAAAACACTAGAAGTTGTGGTGCAAGTCTAAAACACGCTCATCGTAATTATCTAAGGGGTAACTTTTATTAAATATGAATAGCGGTAGTCTGAAATCTTCACAACATCAACAATATTAAGTCTTGCGATAAACTTTGCATTATAACGAAAATTTCCACGTTGTTTAATAGAAAACTAACTTTCATTCCAAAATATTCTTCATAAAATCAATCTTTCAAACAAATATTCAGTTTTAAAGATCATTTTACTTTGTCATTATTTAAATAGTTTCTAACTTTCTGAAATATACTTGTGATACTGCAACAGAGAAGTTAAATTCACCTCAACTTTAGCACAAAAGATTTACATTTACATCAAAGTACCTACTCTGCCATACTAAACTACGGGTCATTACGACCGGCAGATGCCTATTGCGTGTCTGCATTTAATCGTACTGTAAACGGGTTGAGGCATTCTTATATCATTATTCTTCTTTTCATTTTATTTCTTTCTTTTAATTGCCTAATTTAGTGCGTAAAAATCCTACTGAATCGGAAATCAAAGGAATTATTCGTTGTAACAGCAACATGTTAGAAATGATGCCTATAAGTTACGAGTATTATTGGATAAACTACATTATGTTAAGCTAGCAAACATACCGCGGTTTCGCTAACATAATTCCCGTTTATCACTCACAAATAATTCACAAGAATTTTCAAAATTGATTAATTAAATAGCTAGATTACTCCTTAGAACCTTACAAAGTAACAAACTTTACCTTTTTATATTATAGGTATCAAGTATATATTAAAAACAATTCTTAAATGTTGTACGTAGGTAGGAATTTTTATAAAAAAATATTTTAAATATTTTTAAAGTTAAAAAAATAAAGAAATTATATCACCCAGTATTGTTTGAATGCCTTACACGATTTTTATAACAAAAAATAGCTAAAACAATTCGGGCCGTGTCGCGTATAAAATAGCCAAACATCAAGCCCGGCGCGGCCTAATACCGAGCATCGGGGCCGGAACGACCGGAACGTCGCATTGCGTCTGCCGGCCTGCATTTACTATGAACGGGTTAGGTCGCTCTAATATCATCCGATTTTACGAGCTAAGCACAACGTGGCGGTAATGTGAACTTTTAGCCGACTGCGGGGTTTAGCTCACCTAGCGCTGAGGCGCTTTTTGATTAAATGTCTATAATTTTGTACAGCACTGGCTGACCGGGCGAACTTGGTACCATCCGCAGAACAATTTTATTTTGAAATATTGGACAGAAGCATGCGTTACTTTGCGGAAGTTCATCATGATTATATAATGATAAATTTATTTTGCTATCATCCGCGAAAATTCGGCGAACCCATGCGACAACGTCACCCAGGTCCGACAAAATACTCTCTACGTACGTTTCACCCCATGTTGACTCTACAACGTGCAATTGCAAAAGATTTGACTTTTGCAATTGCACGTTGTAGAGTCAACATCTCCTGAGGATGCTCCGGTTTTGGGGTGAAACGTACGTAGAGAGTATTTTGTCGGACCTGGGTGACGTTGTCGCATGGGTTCGCCGAATTTTCGCGGATGATAGCAAAATAAATTTATCATTATATAATTTTATTTTTTACTTTTTAAGACTGTATAATTATAATCAGCGAACAGTAAAACCAACTGTGGTTTATATTGCACTTGATTAGGCTTAATATCTATACTAATATATAAAGCTGAAGAGTTTGTTTGTTTGATTGAACGCGCTAATATCAGGAATTACTGGTCCGATTTGAAAAATTCTTTCATTGTTAGATCGCCCATTTATCGAGGAAAGCTATAGGTTATATATTATCCCCGTACTCCTACGGGAACGAGAACCAGTCGGGTGAAACCACGCGGCATCAGCTAGTCATATATATGTATTTTGTAGAATAATAAATAAATAATTATATTTCTATGGTACCACCTTTTGAAATGATTTTATTTAAAGTATATTTATCATGATTATTTTACAACATAGCAATAATCTGAAAATACATTATTATCAGTTTAATACGAACTTGGATGGTTTTTTAATGATTTAAATTAATTTGAGGATAAAATATTTCATACAAAGTTACCAATTTTTTTAATTTTATTTAAACCTGACAAACATCGTAGGCTGTAGAAAAAGCCGAGAATTATGCCTTGTTGACCCAGTGGTTAGCCTAGGTGGCATCGACGAGGGTCTGGGTTCAAGTCTTGGTTCGCGCCATGAAATATTGAGATTTTCTTTCTTTCCATAGACCAGATTTGGAAAATTGGCGATACATACCATCTCAAAAAGTACGTTCCCGATCATTAATTGTTATTATTGTCATTACCACCTGACAGTGATCGTTACAAGAGTAAGCCAACCACTATGTCCACCAATCCGTATTAGAGAATGGCGGTTTTTAGCTCCATCCACTCCCACAAGTAAGCCCTGGCCCCCATGAGGGCCAACTAATTTATTTTTATTTATTTGATTATTATTTATAATATCAATTATTATGTCAGCAGTGCGTTAAATAGATCGGGTTGATGACCTTTATGTACATGTTTTCGAACGAATGTTGACATTGTCAACGAGAGAGACCGATTTGTTTGTTTTTAGATATTTACGTTTCGCGTTATGTACGCGCGGGAAATAAATCGAGTACGAAAATAATATTATTTTGAAATAACCAGGAAATTGTTCGAAATATTTTCCAATGTCCATTTTGACAAAATGTTTTTATTTATTTTATTTCAAGCGAATATTTTAAAAGTTTCCTTTTATGATTTTTTTGAAACAGTTGTCCAAAAAATATACGCGTATTTTATTATGTATCTAACCAAAATTCATGTTTTGTTTCAATATTCATTTTGGTATCTATGGAATGGTCATCAACTTCTTCATGATAAATTTTGTTGAAGAGGCGTTGGTCGCAGAAAAAAGTCCTGGCAGTGGTAATCGCTGGTCGCAGAAGACTATTAAAAAGAGGTAAAGCTTCGCGAGTGCTGTTTTGAGAAAAAAAAAAGAAGAATTCCCGAAGCTGAAAGCCAATTTACGTTAGAAAGAAGAATATAAAAAATAATATTGCATGAGGATGCTCTGGTTACTGAAAGAACGGTTACGTAGAGGGTTTTTTTGTCAGGTCTGGATTGCGTTGCCACTTGGTTCCGACTGATTTTCGCAAAAAATAAATCAATTATATTCAACTAGCGGACGCCCGCGACTTGTGCGTCGTAGCCTATGTGTTAATCCATGCTATAATATATTTCAACACCAAATTTCAGCTAATTCGGTTTAATAGTCGAGGCGTGAAAGAGTAACAAACATTCATATTATCAAAATCATCAGTTTTCGCAAATCTCGGGAAACCATGGATTTTTTTAGGATAAAAAGTAGTCTATGTGGCAAAATCTATTTACATTCAATTTCAAATTTTAGCCAAATTGCTTCAGCAGTAGCGGCGTTAAAGAATAACAACCATCCAAACATCCATACAAACTTTCGCGTTTATAATATTAGTAGGATGTTCATAATAAATTTCCGAAAATTAATGTCTACTTATATTAAATTACTAAACTCCGTTTCCTAGTTTGAGTAGACATAAAAGTTTTACATTTTAATGTTGAATTTTTCAATATCGTCCAAAAGTATAGTAGCATGACGAAAGTATCTCTTCCGAGATGGTTTTATGGCTTATAAAATGGCTTCTACAACGCCAGACGAACAATAAAACGTATAACAAATTTCCGCTAGAACAGAGTGTATCAAAAAATGTTGTAAATTCAATACGAAAGTTATGCAAAAATCGGTTTAAATCAACAAAGTTTGCAAAACTATACCAATAGTGGATGTATTGCTCAATAAAAGTAGAACTTATGTCATATGAATGTTAGTCGGCGCATGTATTACGAAACACGATGTGATTTATGCATTGCGACTGTCCCTATTGTTTTTTGTTTTACTTTGGCAGTAAAATTGGGCCGTAAATCCTTAAAATTGTAGTTAGTTACTAAAAAAACTACCATACACCTTATTTTGCATTTAGTATATTACTGGCTGCGACTTATTTCAGGGAACAACAGCTTTTCAACAGTAACGGTGCTAAGGATGAATCGCAAACATACTCTAAGAAAAAAATGTGGACAAATATTTATTTTTTAACACGCTTTTATTAGCTTCACTTTTAATGTATGTACGAGGATATTTTTTTTTTCTTTGATTATCGAGGGTTTGTTCAATATTGAACATGCCACCCTCAAAGGAGCCACATTATAAATTTTGGAGCCTAGATTTGACCCACTTCCCGGTCTTCCATTAGGGTAAAATTTTGCACACGCTCTGAGTTCTGAGTTGTTCGGCAATACATGACTAGCTAATAAACGTCATTACAAATCCAATATGGCGGCTTCCCCAAGATGGCGGACTGGCTGTTTGAAATCCACCCCCATGACATAGATATCAAATGAAAGGGTTTGACTTACAAGATAATAGAGGAAAATCGTCAATATTTTATAATTTCAGTAGGATTAAGTTTTATTGAACACGTAGCAATTCTTGCTGTACAGCGGTAGTTTAGAAGCTATAAAGTTGGACGCCATTTTTATTTCACAAACGAAACAGCCCAGTCTCGTGTTTATGTCATGTACGCGGTATGCGGTGTTCTATTTGAAACCGATTCAAATAAAAGGCCATATAAAAACATTTTTTTATATTTTACATTTAAATATTTTAAGTTATTTATATTTTTTTTTTCAGAAAACGATGATTTCGTGCAAGTTGATAATAATATAAAAAATTAAACAAATACAAGCAGCTTTAAACTAATTGTAGCGCTATACCTTATACGTCGATTGTCATTGCAATTGATTGGAAACAAATCGATTGAATGGCCGTAGAACTTTGGTTGCTTTGAATTTTTTTTTACTCTCTGGGGATTAGCTGACCTCCCTACCTCCCCTGCCTGCCTTACCCTTGAACCAATTAATAATAATCTAAGAAGTTGTATTTGATATTCTTAAATGGATACGAGAGAAAATCCATTTAAAAATACAAAATGCCGATATTTTCATCAATGAACAATGACTTGATGAAAAATTTTTGTCGTCTTTGTATTTTTGAGTTACTTAAACTAATAAATATTTTGGGTATTTTTAATAATTTCTATACATATTAAAATTTTCTTAATAAAATCATTGAATATAATTTAATCCCCCTCTCGTTTATTACTTGCCGTCTCTTTCAAGGTTCTCCTTCATGGAAACTATCATTGTAATTGACGTAGCTATTTTCGATCATTAACCATCATTGATGATAATGATAATGATGATTTTCACTAAGGTAAAATACCACTAGTATTCATGTCTGTTTTCCTCTATCAAAATAAAGCTTTAGGAAAAAAGTTTATAAAATCTAAATCCCGCTATCAAATATGGCTTTCAACTTTTGCCGGGTATTGATTTACAACAACAACGTTCCGACTTTACAATTGTTATCCAGTGAGATGTTAGTGCCTCTACAGTTAATTTAATTTTTTTAATAATCTTTAATATTATAATTTTTTGAACACTGTCCATTATTTTCTTAATCTAATTATACCTATATAAAATTGTACTGAGTGTCAACCACAACAAAATCCTAAACTTTCTGTTAACCTGGTACTTTGTTTAACGCTTTTTTTATTGGAAAAAATTGGTCTTGTATAAATTTGAAAAAACAATTCTAACCCTTAAAGCAGGAAAACAGGCAATGGTTGATTGTCTTCCCATTAGACCATTGGCACCGCCATCAAAGTTGATCACTTTGTAGATAGAAAATATTATAATGTTTCGTGTTTTTGAAGTGGTTAGAATTTCATTTTTTTAATAATTTATTATAGAAAGAGCATAGATATTGTTTAATCGTTATAAATCATTGCGACCCCGAATAAATAGGTTTGTGGTTTCAAATACATAATATAAAAAAAAAAAAATTGTTTCTAAGGACTTCCAGAATATGCTTGTTTTATGTTTTCATTGACGCGACTAATAGCTAAACAAGATAAATTAAAGCGTAAATAGGTCGTAGGTACGAGTAATTAAATTGCGGAGAGTTCTTCATTGCCCCTTAACTTTGAAATATACGTACTTGTATACAGGTTGTTTCAATATGTAAATAAGTTAGAGTGATTCTTAATGGAATCTTTTGATTTAATTATTATGCATTTTGTATTCATCGAGGTTTTTTTTTATATTGAAATATTATTACGTTGATACAGGAACACGGCAATATTTTATAATTATTTGAGCTAAATTGTTTAAATGCCTTTTGGAAAAATTGAGCCTTTTCACTTTCGCCCTCAAAACAAAAAATATAAATCCAGGTGCACTATTTGCTTATTTAATTAATTCGTTCGTTATCAACCCTTATTCGGCTCACTGCTGAGCTCGAGTCGCCTCTCAGAATGAGAAGGGTTAGACCAATAGTCTATCACGCTGGCCCAATGCGGATTGGCAGACTTCACACACGCAGAGAATTAATTTTCTCTTGTATGTAGGTCTCCTCACGATGTTTTTCCTTCACCGTTTGAGACATGTGATATTTAATTTCTTAAAATGCACATAACTGAAAAGTTGGAGCTCCGGAATCGAATGCAGAGGTTATCCACTGGGCTATCACAGCTCATTTATTTAATTAGTATTAGATATCTTTCAAAGTATTAAAAAAATGCATGTATAAAAAGCCTTATATTTACAAAATATTTTAGTTTTAGGTTACGTACTCATAAATTTAGTCAGGTTCTCGAGCCTAATCTGATACAGAATCTCCCGATGACCTTGCTCATGCGAAAGGGTCCTTAAGTCCTTCGGCAAGATTTACGCCGCTGTATAATAACATAAACAATAAACAATCTTGTCGGTGGAAGCTATTTTAGCTAGGGAGCCGGTAGATGTAAAGTAGGATTTACTTTTTCATTAAATTATAAAACATTTAATTGAATTTAGCCAAACATTTTCGCAGCTTTTATGATGTTCAGCAAGTTCGCCGAGCTTATTAGCTTTGCTTTCTTTTTTAAATACAAAAATATACCTTTTTCTTATATATTATGTTAATGTAAAAAAAGTATCCAATGTAGGTAATGTTAAATAGAAAAAAAAAATTTCAAGGTAAAGGCCTTCTTTCCTATGGAATATTAACTCATTAGAACGTAATTGGGTTGGGTACAATATTACGGATTATGGTATGATTTTTTTTTATTCTCTACAAGTTAGCCCATGACTACAATCTCACCTGATGGTAAAGGATGATGCAATCTAAAATAGAAGCGGGCTAACTTGTTAATAATAGGATGAAATCCACACTCCTTTCGGTTTCTACACGACATCGTACCGGAACGCTAAATCGTTTGGCGGTACGACTTTGTCGGTAAGGTGGTAGATGGCCACGGCCTAAGCCTCCCACCAGCCAGCTTTGCGCTGTGATTCAAAATCTGTAGCAACAATCAGCTTGCTACTCGCTTACTCTCTGTACGAACTACACTAATATCCACATTGTTACATGTTAACTTTATTAGAATCTGCTCCACTGCTGAATTTTACTGCTGCTCCACTGCTGGTAACAGAGTCGCTACTACTACGTGGCAGACATAACTTTTAAAGTTACTTGTATGTACTAACTTAAACTAGGCATTAGTTAGAAAAAAATAATTTTATTTGATACTGACGATCGGAACACTGGCTCGCAGACTACCGCCTTAAGATGTTCAAAATTTACGGGGTTGTTTTTAAAGCATGAAACAATATTAATTTATTTTAATGAAATGGTGATTTATGAAAGTTATTTTAATTAGGTACACGAGTTTATATATTTTAATTATTAAAGCTACAAAGATAATTTTCTTGGCAATTAAATGGTATTTTTCCAAGATTATTTTCGATTCTAAAAGTATTTTCTAAGAAAACTTTTTATTAGCATTCTAGAAAACTTAAATAATAATGTTATTGTATACTTTACTACAATAGAAAATTAAAAAAAAAAACGTTCAGGCAAATCTTGATCGAAATCAAGATTTTCCGGGCCATTTTCTTGATTTTCTCATCAAAAAGCTCATCACATCAAGTTTTGCGTAATGATTACGTAACCGATAACTCTCTTTTTGCAATTTCGCTTTATGTTATTAAAGTAATACGCCGAGAGGGCGCGAGGAACGATCCCTCGAAAAAAGCTCTTTCTCAAAGTTTCGTCAAACAAAAATAATGACGTTGGTTTGACAACCTGACTGGCTTCATATTCCTTAATGGATAAATTATCATCATTATGTACTATTATAGTCATTACGTAAATTATAATACGAGTTTGCTGCTCTGCATTGTGGCTCGAGAAAAATATCTTTTACAATTAATGGGCTATTCAAATATTTTCCAATAGTTTCTGAGATAAGCACGTACACTTAAACATATGTTTTAGAACAAAAAAAAATGTGAAATCCTATTCATAGAAGCACATAACAGCGCTTAAGCTAGATATTAAGATTTAGCTATTATAAACTTACTCCAAATATAATTAGGAACACATTTGTGCAGTATAGACCAGGGGCTGTGAGGTATTGAGTGTACATAATTCGAGGACCGTATCCGCATAAACCAGGAGGTTTGTTGGTCCATTACACTACCTCCTTTGGTGTCGAGAGTATGGACGGAACAAATGGTTTGTTTAAGTTTTAATGCTTGTTTTATTAAGATAATCCAATTATTTATAAAGACATTATCGAACATCTTGGAACTTGTAAGAGGCACAAGTTGATTCTACTCGTACCTCCGACGATTTCTACTCTACATCGTACCGGAACGCTAAATCGCTTTGCGGTACGTCTTTGACGGTAAGATGGTAACTAGCCGCAGCTTTATTCCTACCACCAGACCGGAACTGAGCCAATTTAGAAATTATAAATCCTAAACTGGGAATCGAACCCAGATCGTGTTGGGGATCGTTCTATTATTAGTGCCAAAGAGGTCGTCAAAATATATTCTCCATTTCCACTTTTATAGACCGAAGGGTCGTCACAGTAGGACAATAGTAGATATCTTTTTTGATATCGGATATAGATTGGTAAAGATCATTAATTGCACGCAACGTCGGAGTATTTGGTCGACACCCGAGCGCTGGTATAGAATTTCCCATTGTTTATGGAAGTTGATTGAAAAATACTCATGGACCAGGAAACTCTATGCCACATAAAGGGAACAGATCGCATGGAATGTCAACATTGGCCGGCATTTGAGATCCCTTTGTGTTGTGGTTTCGGGCCGTATTATTATTACTAGGATGTAATATTTGATCCCGAGCTAGAGTGGGTGAAATGTTGAGGTTTTAGGGATCTGTAACATAAAAGGATGTATAATGGACCCTACTTCTTACCGACATTTTTTTTTTTAAATAACTCCTTGACTAAGGGTTCATCAGACTAAAGTGTAACATCTGAACTTAAAGAAGGTGCATGTTTAATTCTGATCTTGTCTTTCTACATGACTTCATATTGACCTCACTTTATATAAAGTATTTGGCCAAAGCGAGATGTGAGCTAATTTAAAAGCTAAAAAACTGTCTGCGTAAAATATTAAAGAAAATTCGAGAAAGAATGTCATGCAATCACTTCAAATATGTAGGCAAAAGAGCGTGTCAAAACTAGACATACACTTAAAAAACATAATTTTCCACACTCGGGCGAAAAAGCGTACAAGGATCGAAGAGAATAAATGCGACAGTGTTTATATCCAACCATGTTTCAAACAAAATCCCTTGCGCATAAGGACGAGAATCGTATGCAAATAGTCATGTAGGTTTCAATGAAGCGTGGAGGCAACTACTTTAAAATCCTTTCCCGGGCTGAGACCGAGTTATTTTTATTCTAAGCACGTACGGCCTGTTGAGACAGACATTAGCTAAATCGCTGGTAAAATTACGGAGTAAACGTATTCCTTGGTATTCATAATGCAGTACAGTCAACAAAAATACACACATTCGTATGTATTCTTAAACGGACGCCATGAATTTTCGGACGCATGTATGCCATTATTAAATGATCCAACTTAGAATGTGAAGTTTAACATGGAGACATAAAAACCCACAATTCAGAGTTTTATATCAGTCATAAGTCATCATCATCTTCATCTTCTTCATCATCAGCATCAACATTATCATTATTATCAGTAATATAATAATGATAATTTTGATGCTATAACACCAAATAAATGGGACCCTGGAGCAAAACATAGGGTTCTTTTTGACCCTATGTAAACGGGGTGAAATAGGAGTTGATAGTTTGTATCGAAAGTCCTTCATTTTTAGAGTTACAGTTTTAAAAATTTGATCATGAATTAAAAAGGAAATACGAAACATAATGTAATTCAAGAATTTTTAAAATCCAATCCTTAAAGTGGTAAAATAGGGGTTGAAAGTTTACATTGATTTACACGCGGACGTAGTCGCGTGCGTCCGCTAGTACTTCTATAGAGTTGAATAAACACATCCATCGTTCTGATAGTTTTATGGCAATATTTTGTAAACTACACCAGATCATGAATGCTAAAGCATGTATTTACTCTGTAATTTAGCAGCGATTTAACTAATGTCTGTCTCAACAGGGTGTACGTGACTAGAATAAAAAACCCTGTCTCAGGCGAGGAGGAAGTTTTTAAATAGTTTTCCTTTCGTTTTATTGATACTAACACAGTATTTTAACTGTGAAACAAAGAATTTTATTAAAAAGGTTTCGCTTTTAGTAGTTCTCAGGCCCAAGAAAAAAATATGTATTCATTGGGCCCAAATTTTGTGTGTATATTTATAGCAAGTCAGACATAACATGAACGTAGCAAACCATGATGGTATGGCGTTTTCCTTACAAGCCATCTTGCAGACTTAGGCGGATCCGATAGAAAATATGCCCCCAGAAATGTACTTACCTACATCGTAGTAAAATTTTCAGGGGGCATATTTATTGACAGCCCACCGTTATGGTTCGCTACCTTCATAACTGTATCCGAATCCCCATGAATATCGCATACACAAACTTAGAGAACGTAAGTCATGAATAATGTCTTGTTCATAGGACCAATGAGGATGATGAGAAGATGTTGTAGTGAATCCTTTGCTGGCGTTGCGGCTAATTTGTAAGATCTGTTAACTTTTGCACGTCAACTATGGCAGGATATGTGTTTAAATATAATATACGACCTATGTAAATGTACCATATTCTGTCGAAATAAAAAATGATTGATTGATTGATTGAATGATAAGAGCAGTAGCGTGTACAGAGTTCTTTACATTCAGGCTATATATGTTTCGATGTTAAAACGGCATTATTTTTTGAATAACCATAGGTCCCGTCTGTTAAGATGGGACGGGGATAAGCAATTAATACTTCAAGTAAATAGCAGTAATAAACAATAGCTTAATAACGCTTTTTTTTTGTTTTGCTAACGTTCCTACAGACTGCGAATTAATACTACCTACTATATGTATATTATGAATAGAATTTATTAGAAAGCTTATATGAACCCTTATCTTACATGAAAACAAAGCATGAGTCAATACAACGTCGAGTAAACATAATAATGAACATTTCCTAATTTTAAACTCCAGTATAAAGCGCTTCAAGCATTATAATATTGTCAAACATTGTGTAACTTAAGCAAAATTTCTCATAAGAATCTCTAGGAACTCGGAACTTGTGCTTTGTTGTCTATCGAACCTTATTACGTGCGCCATAGAAACGAAAATTGCAGGAAAAATGGCTCTATTGTGCCATACGGCGCATGTTAAGCATGTGGGAAATAGAGTGCTCTGAAGGGCCCTTTAGAATACGTTGAATTTTTCGTTTGAATTTCAACTTTGTTTATAAAGATACTAGGTTCAAAATTGCACCTTTTGACGCTGCTTCTGCATAAGAGTGCCTTTACAGTCGTGGAAAAGTAATTCCTCAGAGAATGTAGCGAGTATAATAATTTTAAGGCGCACCCTATTTGCGTTAATGACTTGCGAAAAAGTTTTTAATGTCGCGTCAACTCGCAGATTTTAAGTACGGAGTTAGATGTGGGCGCTAAGAAAATGTTTGCTAACAGGAACTTCAAAACTTATTCCTTATCGCAGGAGTAATCTCGGTAGCTTGGTGTGTAGCCATGTGACACGTCTTCTCTTTCTACGATCGCAAACGCTTCGAAAACTAAACAAGTGTTTCGGAATGACAGATCCGATCGATAACTTGATCACGATTTGTCGATAGCGAATGTCATTTCTATACATTTTTTATTTAACTACACGTTTGCGATTGTAGAAAGAGAATCGACGTTTCACATGACTACAGGTCCTTATTAGCTACCGAGATTTCTCCCGTATAGAATACTTACTGCATATTGTTTTCAAATATTTTTTCTCCTAATAACCACTGTTACTTAAAAGCTTTAATCTCATTTTTATCTTACCAAACTCATATGTTTGGTTCAAATAAATCATTTTTTTAATTTTAGCGAGACAGCAATTTATTTTCATACATTGGACAAACCTAAAACTCGATATACGAATACGTTATTTTCTGTTTTAATTACGTGTCATACTTTAAAAACTAAAATAACCTGTTAGGCATAACAATTACACAATTTTCAACAAGCTTTTTTAAACTGGAGTGGGAAAAAAAATTGGAAATCGCATAAAGGTTTTACGATTTTTAGCCATTGCTCAAAGCCTTCCCATTCAGGGTATTTTCAATTCTTTTCTATTTTCCTATTGTTGCAGCTTTTAACTGTTGTAGACTATTCCGAGCACATTGTAAATAGCACCCATTTTGTGAATAGCCTACCTGTATTTTGTGTGGGCATCCACCGGATTAAAAAAATACAGTTTATTCAATTTCTTCAACGGATATTTTACTGTCTCTTTTTTGATATAAACGAGTACTTAGCAAAGTAGGTTTCCGTATTCGGTATATATGTTTTTATGTGCATTAATTTAATTAACAAATTAAAATTAAATATCACGTGTTTCAAACGGTAAAGGAAAATATTTTAAGGAAATCTGCAAACCAGAGAATTTCCTTAATTCTGTGTGTAAAGTCAACCAACCCGCATTGGGCCAGCGTGGTGGAAAATTGGCCTACCCCCTCTCATTCTGAGAGTAGACACGTGCTGAACAGTGAGCCGAATATTGGTTGCTACTGATGACGATGATGTATGTAAGAATAAAAAAAAAATTAAATCGCATTGCAAAATTACCATTGCCCAAAACTCACAAATTCAAAAGCTTAATAATTGTTACAAATAACAATATTTTAAATGTAGTGAATGCAAACGCAGAAAATATTATTTTTTTCATAACGCTTTGGTAACGCGTAACATTAGTGACAATGGGCGGGCGGCAAAATGGCCGCCCTTCACTGTGAAAGCGAAAATTAATGTTCGCTTTTTTTGCAACGCTTTAGAGAGACGCTAATAATTTTGAAGAAATAACAACGGCGAAACTAATTTCATGTTGGTACTGCTGATTTAAATTTCGATATAACAACTAACTCGCAACTGCGTCTGTGTGAAATTGAGTTTTATATAAATACTGCGGGAACTCCATGATTCCCGCGTATGTGTATTATGAAGTCTGCCAATCCGAATTGGGCTAGTGTGGTGAACTATTAGGCTACCTGTCCACCAAAGCGGACTATGCTACTCCAGAGGCTTCGGCCGTGGACTTCGACCGGGACGCCAAGCGATTAAGCGTTCCGGTACGATGTCGTGTAGAAACCGAAAGGGGTGTGGCTTTTCATCCTATTCCTAACTGCCTAAGTTAGCCCGCTTACATCTTAGATTGCATCGTCGCTTACCGTCAGGTGAGTTGTAGTCAAGGGTTAACTTGCAGAGAATAAAAAAAAAAATCGGTTGTCCGTAAGTACTCTGTAAAGTCGGTTTACTGACGATAGTTGAACGTGACAACGCCATAAGAAGTAAATAAATAAAATACTGTTTGTTTTTCTAAAATACTATTAATAATCTTCATGCACCAGAATATACTTTATTTCTTGCAAAATAAGTTGGCAACCCTAGAGCGAGGGAACGACGCATGACGTCATCTTTTTTCGAGTTTGCAGCCGGCTTCATCGAATTACAAGACGTTGTCACGTCAAAACATTTAAGTAATTTGAATACAACCCGACTATGGTTAACTATGCACACCCATTTAAAACATCTGGTCGTATGCCAAACTAAGCCACAGGCCATTTTTTGCAATATTGCCATAACAAACACAATAATAGGTAATTTCACTGACGATTTGCTACCGATTTGACTAATCCCCCTCAACAGTGCGTACGTGTTCGGAATAAAAATAAGGGAGTCGAAGCAACACTTTAAAGTAGTTCGTACCTCGCTCCATTGAAACCTACAGGCGCATTTGCATACGAATTTCGTTCTTACACAGCTTTATCGGAAACATGTAGGGAAAATCTATTTTGCTACTTTATTGCGTTCAGTGCTTTATTTGGAAGATTTTGAGCGCCTAAGGAAAGGAAAAGATTTTGTTTTTTATAATAATAGGTGATGAAATACCCAATAACCTTGAAACACAATAAAACTCAGTTTTACACAAATACTGCGTAAATCATTGATTTTTTTCAAGATTTTTATCTTCCAGCGAAAATCCAATTAAAATTATTTTAGTTGTTGTAGAGATAAACAGGAAAAATCGTTATTATTTTGGTATCGTGTATACAAACAACAACAATTTAATAACAACCAGCGGAGCTTCGTTTTGACTTATGCGCACTTTTTCCCTATCCCTACCCTACACTACCCTACTCCTACTCCTACCCTAAGGTTACAGAATAATATAATGTATAGTTATACAGTATTTGACAGGATGGACAACAAAATGGTTGACAGGTACTAAACAAAGTAACATAAGGAAAATTATTCATCTTTCATAAGTATTTATTCGTCGAGTTTTCATTGATTTTAAGAAAATCAGTCCAGCAGATCTCGAGTTATAAGTGTTGTAACAAACCCGACTTTCTTTTGTGTATATAGATAGATAAGCGCTTGAGAATCACACTGACTTGTCAATTTTATTGATATATATGTATTGATGTATTGACAGTACTTTTACTATGATCTTACACAGAGGTCCTAGGTTCGAGACATTACAATTATGCTCTGCCTCACATGCAATCATACTTTTTAGACAGAACCACAGAAATACTGCTAGAAGGTTAAACTTATCTTGCCCGTAATACTTCCACGGATGACAGTCGCATAGAGTTTTACATCTACATAAAATATATGAAATTTATCAGGAGTCCGTCCTGCCGTTCAATCCAATTTGTCGATACATTCAGTTGCCCATTTCTTAGCACGCGTGGAATGCAAATACTTTTTACTTCATATTCCCAAGTAAATTATGGGTATTCAAGTGTATTTTTGTTCTATATTATTATCTTTTATTTCTACAATAAATAAAACCAACGTTATTTTCCAACGTCCACTTTTATATGTGTATTAATATTATATTATGGTTTGAAGGTTTGTTTTTTTGCTTATATGTTTATTGGGATAGAAAACTTATCAATAAGAATTCCTTCACAGATGGAAAGCTACATTGTTTGTGAGTAATATTAGCTTTAACATTTTTTTTCCCGTAGGTACTTCTACGAGAATGGGAAATACGCGGGTGAAACTGCAGGTGGTTTGCTAGTAATTTAAAATTTACTCTACCTGTCGCTCCGCTGTTTCATCTTCGTAGTTTCCGTTCCCGTGAGGTGAAAATCGGTTCAGTAAATCCAGTTATTACCTCTACGATATCAGAAGTCTCTTTATATATATAATATAGTCAATCAATCATCATAAAAAACATACAAGGTCAGGTACGTTCAATCAAGAAAATAAACATTGTTCCTAGGTCTTCTACATGCGAACGAAGACACGGGAAGTACCTATTTTGTGCAAAGTTATACTATACCTAAAAACAAAGCTACAACTAGTTTGTCCATAAAACAAATAACTTAGACAATAACCTAATAAACATTTTATGACGAAACTCTAGAGGCAATATAAGCTGCTCATTATACGCTTGCAGAATCGCGAAACGTTAGTAAGAAAGGTGATTATGGGTCCCTGGGACCCGACAAATGGCCTCCCTCATAGACTAAGGGCCCTGAATGCGAGTAAGCTTTTTGCAGGGCACTTAAAATTTGGTTAGTATTTTAGAGAATTTAGAAAAGCAGCGTAAGGAGTTTCCAAGGAGCTGATAATGCTAAGTGGTTGGCGTTTAAAATTCAACAAAGAGTAAAAAAATCGCGCTATCATGCAAAGCCTAAGAAATTGATTAGGTAGGTAATTGACCTCAGATCATGTTCATACAAAAATAAATCTATAGGTGGGTGCTAACATTATAGTAAGGAAAAAAATTATTGTTTGTTTGCATTGAGTAGACTCTGATGGACTTAAATTAAAATATTCTCTCAACATTAGAATCTTAATTATTATCCTTGATGAAAATGAACTGCGTGGCGTCTGTTAGTAATCTTTAAAAAATGTCATTGCCTACCACCTGAGATCAAGAGCCTAGGTTCGATTTCCAACTCGCCTCAAAAGGGTTTTGACTATGTCCAGTTACTAACCTTATGGAGAAGACGCCAAGCAATTTAATACACGCCGCATAATGGTGCACAGAAACAAATATTATATTCGTAGTTTTCTAAAAAAATAGATAAAAACATTCATCCCACTGAAATTTGAACGTTATGACACTAGCATTTAGAATTAAATTCCTATAACAATATCTCAAATAAGAGTTGACCTTTTAATAATACGGAAGAGATCCTCGTGGGAATGTTGAGAGTATAATAATTTTAATGTGCTCCCTGTTTACGCTAACGACTTGCGAAAAACTTTCTAATGACACTTTGCTGTGTAGAATTTAGTCCTTACTTTAAAATTGGGTCACTTTTGTTCTCCACCTAGAATCGGTTGGTTGACCTTATCATCAGTGATTTAGTGGTTAAATACAGGACCAGTTTCTATAGGAGAGATAATTTGGAGCTTTTTCCATGATGCTCCATTTTACGGGTAGCTGGGATTGTACCATCTATTTGAGGTAGAGGAAACACCTCGAGCAGGTGTCAGGACTTGGGTGTAGGTTAAGGGATCCCTATAAAATGTATTGATGCTCACCTCCTCTTCCCGACATGTTCTCCATGCCCACACTGAAGCGCTGCGCAAAGCAATGATAATAATGATTGGGAGAGTCAGCTTATAGTGGACACCGAGCCTAGAAGATGTAAGCCTGTATGCCCTTAAATTGTGTTATATAAAATTGAACTTCGAATCGATGCAAGACAAAAAATAACAAGTAAAGAAATAAACGTTTACCTACATAGTTAACTCAGATCTTAACAAAACAATGATCATAAAGCCGAGTTAATAGACCGCATGTAAATTGACTCCTTACTATGCTTGAATGAATAAATAGACAATTAATAGCATAAGTATGAATAAACTGAGAATAAAATTAAAAACAGCTCTTTTAGAAAGTAACTAATTTTTGCAGACTCAGAACTGATTACAAAAACAAGAAAACTAATGTCGAACAAAGGTTTTACAACATTTGCCAGGACAGCTTAATTAACAAATAAAACTGTAACTAAAATAAGACCCTAGAATGGCAGAAAATAACCTTGAGTGAAGTCACGCACTTGTGAACGTTGTGTGTAGGGTTAAAGGATCCTTTGATTGTTAACAAACACTCCCCTTTTCCACTCAAGTCACTCTCCCCGCCTATCCCAAGTAACCCATAAAGAATTATAAAACAAGAGATGTGGACGGCTCGAACGCCACGAGCACACTGAAGCCGTCCGTACCGCAAGTCGTTGCAACACGCCGATAACACAATGTAATATTATGATATTTCATACGATATAATATGATTTTTTGCGAAAGGTAGTGAAAAGACAGGTTTAGCCACAATTTAATTTGCAATTTTAACGATCTTGTGTAGGTATAATTTTAAAAATGTTTGGTACATGTTTAAAATTCAGCAACTATTTATAAACTTAGTTGAGTAACTGGAACATTATAAAAGCAACGGCAAATGGATGGCTTCAAAAATTTACATTTAAAAATATAAAACGTTTAGAAAATACATTGTACTCATAATGTAACGGGATAGAGCAAACGTTGTACGGGAAACGTATTAAAATAGAACGGGACTTCGCCAAGCGGAGGCTTACATTCACGGTCGAATACGCCCCAGATGTTCCGTTACAGTTAAAAGATGTTACAACAATAGACGCGAATAGAAAGGAACGGAAAATATACGTGGAGCAAAAATCTTGCGCCATTGACGAAGAGTGATGAAAGAACTCGGCAACTCAGGAAATTTAAGGATTAGCCGTACTTAGGCTTTCACTCAAACAAAGAAAGCATGAACGGCGAAAAAAATATTAGACAATAGAAACGGCCCACGGTCGTAAAAACAAGTAGGGTTGTTTACGGCGCAGTGGAAATAAATTGTAATAATACTACTGGCACGGTAAAGTTTAGGATTCCGTACCTCGAAAGAAAAATGCCATAACCCTAAAGTGCCTAAAGATAGGTGTCCACGTATCCGCATCGTGTGTAATAGACGCATCACATTAAACGAATTTTTAATTTCGCGGTTTTGTGCGATCCTTACGACGCGGTTTAGTGGACACACTTCTATACAAAGAATACTATGATCCGATACATAATGACCGTTTGATGCGATGCACTATCTTTCCTCTCATGATCGCGTGGAATATCAAATAGGTATTTTTTTGAAAAAAAAAATAAAATTTAGTACTAAAATTAGTACCTACTCGAAAAAAATCACATTCCGTTTACATAGAAATGACCACTTAAATTATTTGCTATTTTGTATTTATTATTGCTATACGTTATAAAAATGCAATCAAAAATTTGCTGTTATAAAACTAACTGTAACTATTAATTTGATCTATTGATTTTTTTTTCGAACCTTCCGGCAAGTTTTCAAGCTCCAGGGAACGTAGGGTTATAGGAATAAAATATAGCCTATAGAATTCTAGAATAATGTAGCTTTTCAGCAGTGAGAGATTTTTTTTAAACGGTTCATTAGTTTCAAAGCAAACAATCAAATCTTTCCTTTTAACAATATTAGTATAGATTATTTTGTTCAGTAATTTAGAATGAAAATCTACTAGCTAGAAAAATAAATCGTGAGCAATCAGCGAAGAAAACACAAATATAGTGGAATCCATAATTGCCTTAATTCAACTTTAATCGCCGAACCCGTAACTCAGTTAACGATAAGCATCTAACATTTAGAACCATTGGGGAATAAAGTCTATAAATTGGAGGCTTCATTTGCTAAAGGTGAACCTGAAACCCGCTTTAAGATCGCTTCCCTGATAACGTCAACCGTGCAGATATTGCTTTTTAAGCATAACGGCTTTATCTCGAACGTACATACTCATTTGATATTTCTGTGTTTTATTATACGAGAACTACGTATAATTTTATTTTAAAGCTAGTAGATGCCGCGCGGTTTTACCCGCGTGGTTCCCGTTCCCGTAGGAATACAGGGATAAAATATAGCCTTCCTCGATAAATGGGCTATCTAACACTGAAAGAATTTTTCAAATCGGGCCAGTAGTTCCTGAGATTAGCGCGTTTAATCAAACAAACAAACAAACTCTTCAGCTTTATAATATTAGTATAGAAGTATAGATATTATAAAATAGTAGCTCACCCGGTAAGCATAGTTCTGCTGTATAAATTTTGAGGTCGCCCAATAAAAGGTATAGAAGTGACGAGTCATCGAACCTTAATAACTTGGTTCAGACCAATCCTGCAATATTTGTGCTATACTAATTATTGCTCCAAATGGGTAGTTCTAACGATACATACCAGTTCTTTTTCATAACGGGCATTTTTGAAAATTCACAAAATGTATGGAAATAACGAATTGTCGAACCTGTATAACTTCGTTCAGAGCCACCTGACAACTTTTATGCGATATTAACTATTGCTCCAAATGACTAGTTCTAACGAGTTGTGCCGTTTTATTTGTTGGCCGGTACTTTCAAAAAGAGCCCAAAAATGTATAGAGCGTGAATGATCTCCTTTCATTTATTTCAAGTAGGCTTAGTTTACAAGCATTTTCGAAACGTCTAGGTTGATTATTAGTGAAGACCACACTGGTTCGTAAGGCAGGATCGGCTTAGAAGAGCCGAAAAGAAACTCAACAGTAGCACCATATCGCAATGTTTTAGATATTACGATGTGCTGTAATTATCATTAACATGAAAGAGATTGAGAAGAAGTCAAACATTTCGTAAGCCAACAAACTCGATTACCAAAAATCTTAACATTGAATGCAACAAACCAGGAGGTTGATTCTGTAACGATGTTTTGTATTTCAAGTGCGAGTTTCGAATTCACCTCTATCTCTCTATGTCTAACACGATACTATAGACAGAGAGCGGAAGATACCAGTTCAAAACTCAAACTGTCGAAGTGACAAAGTATGGTTACAGAATAGTGCTACTACTAGTCTAAGACCCGTATTAGAAACGATCTTCACCCATCTGTTTCATGGATGAAAAATATTTTATATCAAAAAATAGTATGTTTTTAAATATGTCACTGAAAACTATCATTAACAATAGATAATAATAATATTTAGTCAGGAGAGAAACATAAGAAAAAGTGGAATACAAAAGGCGTCCTTATCGTTTAGTAGCGATCTCTTCCAGGTAACCTTAGTCTTAGGAACTTATTCAGATAACTGTAGGTGGTGTGTACGTAATAATAATGTACATTATACATACATACAAATAACTACACACTAATACATAAACCATAATTCACAAATTATATAATAATTATAAATATCATAAAATAAACTAATATATATATAATATATCATTATGTCGTATGATAAATATTCTAATAAAATAAAATATGTCACTAGTGACTAAGATAATATGTCTTAACGGATTTTTTCAACGTAACGTACTAAATTTAATATAAAATACTATTCATATATTAAACAGATAGGTGAAGGTCGTTTCTAATTCGGATCTTCTAACAGTACTGAGCACGGCTCGTAATTTCAGCAGTCAAGGTAAGCCCCACATTAATCAGGGCGGATACAAAGTACACTTTCAAAGGGCCCAATCGCGCCCGTCATTATTCAAAACCCACGTCTCAAATCCACTATACACATCTCAGTGTGGAAATCGCCCAAAATCGCCACATATTATGAGATGCCCCTCCGTGCGGTTCATTGAATTGAATCCCTAAACCCTTGGAGGGATGCAAATTGAATCCAGTAAATATGGATTAGTGGATATACACGTAAGCTACACGTTTGAGCTGAAAATCGAGGCTTTCAATGTTTGTGACTGCTGGGAAATAACTATTATTAAGATAAATAGATAACTCTTCAGATGTTAATTGTTTTTACCAGATATATTCAATACTAGCGGACGACTGCCACTTCGTTTTCATGGAATTTAGTTTTTCACAAATCCCGCGGGAACCATGGATTTTTCCGGGATGAAAAGTAGCCTATGTGTTAATCCAGAGTAAAATCTATTACCATTCCAAATTTCAGCCAAATCGCTTCTGTAACCGCAGCGTAAAAGAGGAACAAACATACTTACTCAGTTACCCACTTACACACACAAACTTTCGCCTTTATAATATTAGTATGAATATGATAAAGTGGGAGAGGTGACGTCGTACTGAAAAGAGACTCAAAATAACAAGTGGCGCTTGTTTATACATATCATACAAGCACACAATATACGAAAAACATAATCACAAAAAAGAAAATAGTAGTAATATTAAATAAAAACTCGTAATTACCAAATTTGATAAAGGTAATTAAAAAACCTTTTTTTTTTAATTACTACCCCTCTGTTGTCGATAATAATAGTCTTTGAGTCTTAATGGATATTCATTTTGTTTCCACAGGCAGATTATGCTTTCAGTACGAAGAAATACCAAGCTATTATACAAAGGCTATTTTAGTCCATACTAGCCGGACACGCCTTGTTAGCCGACAAAAGTCCATAGGGACATTTTTCCTACCCCGAAAAAAAGTAGATTATACTCAGCTTGGAGCATGACATAAAATAAATTCAAGTTAGAAAAAGCTTAGCAAGTTAAAAAAAGAAAGAACGCTTCCAAAATTGTCGAAACATAATAATTGGGCCGAATCTGAAGATTAGCCGTCCTTTCAAACAAAGAAATATTAAGGAGATATAATAAAATATCATTATACAACAGAGAGGGCTCCTAGATGCTGGTGTGACAATAAGTAGGGAGTGTTTACGAGTTTGAAGGAATAAATTGCAATATCACAGCCAAGCGAGGCGTAGGCCAAAACCACTTACACAATGTTGTTGAATAAACAGCAAACGTAAAGTTGTTGGCTTGTTACAGTTCAGGGCATTTCAGTTACTTTGCAATCAGTGTTTGCGATGTAAGCTGGATTCAGATCAACGAAAAAGCGCGACGGCCTCCGTGGCGCAATGGTATGCGCGGTGGATATACAAGACGGAGGTCCTGGGTTCAATCCCCGGCTGGGCAGATTGAGGTTTTCTTAATTTGTCCAGGTCTGGCTGGTGGGAGGCTTCGGCCGTGGCTAGTTACCACCCTACCGGCTAAGACGTACCGCCAAGCGATTTAGCGTTCCGGTACGATGCCGTGTAGAAACCGAAAGGGGTGTGGATTTTCATCCTCCTCCTATCAAGTTAGCCCGCTTCCATCTTAGACTGCATCATCACTTACCATCAGGTGAGATTGTAGTCAAGGGCTAACTTTAAAGAATAAAAAAAAAGAAAAAGCTATAGACCAAACAATTGAATTTGTTCAAACTTATTATTCCTTTTGGTACATCAATTTTGATGCTGTCGTGTTTTTTTTACACGCAGCAGTTGTATCACTTGTAACTATGTATGTAAGAAAATCTTGAAATCTTAATTTGACTCACTTCCCGGTCTTCGATTAGGATAACATTTTGCACACGGTCTGAAGTCTGATGACAATACATGACTGGTGAAGAAACGTCATTACAAATCCAAGATGGCGGACTAGCTGTTTGAAATCCACCCCCATGATATGGATATCAAATAAAAATGTTTGCGGTCAGGAATACGAAAAAAATTGTCACGTGACTTAAATCCAATATTTGTAATTTTTAGTGCGTGCTAAAAGCATGTTTTTTAGTTTTTTAAACTATCTAAAGTTATTATTATTGACTAGCAGATGCCCTGCGGTTTCGCCCCCGTAATTATTCGCGTTCCCGTTGGAATACGGGGATAAAATATACCTGTGACACTCACAAAAAAAGTGGCTTTCTACCGGTAAAAGAATTTCTAAAATTGGTTCAGTAAATCCAGTGATTATAATTACTTTACGACTACACAATCTTTACCTTTTTATAATATTAGTATAGATTAGTATAAAGCTGTGTACTAAATTAATTGCAATAATACAGCCAAGCGAGGCGTAAACTAAAACCACTTATACACAATGTTGTTAAATAAACAGTAAACGTGGAGTTGTTGGTTTGTTTCAATTTAGAACATTTCCTAAGTAACTAAGCAATCGATGTTCAGTATGTAAGCTTCAGATCGCCGTAAAAGCCAAAGTTTAAATAGACCAAACAACTTATGTTGTTCAGACTTACCATTTTTTTATTTGATTAGAGGATAATGAAGAGTAATTTATTGTTGATGTTCAAAAAGAAGATAAAGCACGGCGAGTAGCAAAGGTGAAATGACTATGGGCAAGGCACGTAGTTCGAAGAGCCAATGGACGTTGGGGTCCCAAGGTGCGGGAATGGCGACCCCGCACCGGAAAGCGCAGTGTTGGTCGACCCCCTATTTGGTGGACTGAAGACATCAAGTGGGTTGCAGGGAGCCGCTGGATGCTGTCACCTCAAGACCGTGTCAAACAAGGACGTCCATGCCATGTTCAGGCTGACAGTGATGATGATTTCGAAAGTTAAATATATAAGTAAATATTAAAGAGGTACTCAAAGACGAGGGAATCCGTGGGCAAAGGGTATAAGATAAAAAGAACGCGTCGTGATAAATTCGGAGCGTATAGCGTGTCTCTAAAGAAGAGGGTATGACAGTTGTACGTACCCGTAATAAATTAGAACAAAATAATCAATAGATGATCCAGTTAGATAAAGAAAAAGGTAATGTTAACAAAACAACAAAGGAATTCGCTGAAGTTGCTCAAATGGCATTTTAATCATAAATTCAGCGAGCGATAGCGATCGACAATTTAGAAACATTTAAGTAAAACTCCGAGGTTATTACGGTTTCCTTGGAATGAAAGTTGGAAGAGATATAACAGTATCTTTCACACCTACTTTTTTATTTTTAACTTTACAGGTAATCTTGAATTTGTTGACAACGAGTAATGACAACTTTGTGCATTGATGATGAATTATTTCCTTATCCGCGGCATTGGTTGAAAGCCCTAATCTCAGGCATTAATCTTTAAAATTCTCATGGCATTGAAATATATTTAAGTGTTGGGTAAATAATGGAATATATGGCGGTTATACGCGATAATTTTATACGAGTGTAACCGGCAAACACAACTAGTAAACATAAAAAAAAAAAAAAACTGTAAACATATATCTATGCATATCCGTTAGTAGGCTTTATTTTTTGAGACCAGATGTCGTATAAATATTTACATTAAAAATTATTAGTATTACGAGTATAGGATTACATATTCTAGATTCTTTTGTATCCGTGTATTGTCAGACCTTTTTCCCGCATAGTTTTGCTCCCAATAAATATTAATACAACATATTACTACCTAACTGGCGTGCCTAATGGAGGTTCTCATGGGATGTTTATATACGATAACCGCCTACTGGACAATAAAGACTCATATAATATTTGTTTTTATGGGAAAATCTTTCTGCTTGGTTTGTTTTAAGATTGTTTTCATACACGTCATGTTTGTAGTCTTGTATTGTTATACTTAGTTTCGCTATAGTAACTATCACTTCTAAAAAAGCCGTGATAGTCCAGTGGATATGATCTTTGCCTTTGATTCAGATGGCGTAGGTTCGATAGTATCACGTGCTTCAAACGGTAAAGGAAAAAGATCGTGAGGAAACCTATAGTTTTTCTGAACTCTGTACATGTGTAAAGTCTGCCAATCCGCATTGTGCCAGCGTGGTGGACTATTAGGCTAATCTTTCTCATTCTGAGAGGAGACTCATGCTCATCAGTAAGCCGAATATAGGTTTTTAATGTTGATGAATGATGAACTGCCACTTCTAGACATAAAAGGGCGTCACAGCAGAAAATGTCCAAGTCCAATGAAGCCTAGCAGCATTGCTGTGTTTCAGCCCGAAGGGTGTGAATGTCGGTGAAGTTACAGGTAATCAAAGCTTGACACAAAAGCTTCAGGTTGATAGACACACGGCAGCGCATTGCAGAACCTGTTGCATACCATGCGAACTCTATTACATGTAATGACTTACCCCAATTCTAATCAGGGAGACCATAATATGTTCCCATAATACATTACAAAAAAAATTAGGTTTTAAGCCACCTGTTACTATGAGGCCTCAGATTAATGGAATCAAAACAGCGAATTGCAGGACCTGTTGAATGTCATGCGAACTTTTCTACGATGTTATATTGGATGGACCACTTATCATCAGGGAGAATATTATATTATTATGATATATGAATATATTATTATGAGATAATAAATTTTTTGTATTCCCATTACAAAAAAAAAATATTATATGCTACTCCTTGCTACCACTTTATACACCATTGAGTGCCTGCTACAGACGAACGCGTGGGGACGTCAAAATGCTTGCTTCCTTTAACGTCTTAAATAACAAGCGGCTTCGCTGGGGTTTTAGTATTCGGACTGCTACTCAGCCAGCCTGCCAAGTCCCGCAATCCTGAATGTTAGACTTCGCAGTTTGATCTACGCAGTCACCAACCAGGATACGTACCTTAATACAAAAAAAAAACAGAAATAACCCACTGTAGTTTAACGATAAAAAATATTTGGTTTAAATTGCTCTAAGTGAATACTAATTACATTCTTAATTCTTAATACTGATGACTGACCTACTACACAAAATAAAAATAAGTTTAACCAGTTGTTCTGACAGCAAGTTCCTAAGATGTATCCGCTAAGGATATTAAGAAATTCCTGCTAGATACTTAGTGACATTGAAAAGGAAATAGATTTGTGTCGCATTCAGAATGTCTGAAAGTATTTTAACGGGAATTCGTGCAGTAGCCATGTACTTAAATCGTAATGTTCGGTTGGTTTATGTTGGTTGGTTGGTTGGTTCTTAAAAAAAATTCATAAAAAAATTTAACTGACTTCAAAAAATAACATCGTACGTGCTACCTCCTGATCACTTTGAAGGCGGTGCCAACACAGTGATGCATTGACTCAAGCAGTTTAAATCTTACGATTTTCAGATAGGTCTCTCCCGTGGTACTTTCAAAAAAAAAACATACGAATCGAAAATTTCCTTCAATACTATACGAGTAGTATCTATTTGCCAATCAGTTTAATATAATTGCATAATTATATTAAATGGAAAATATTTGTGTGATGAGCATGAGTGTTTTCCAGTGTCTGTGTGTATTTATACATTATATAAGTATTTATATGTAGTATATAATTGTATATTAATATTATAATATCAACTATCTTAGCACCCATAACACAAGCTACTCTCTATGCTTACTTTGCGACTAGATAGTGATGTGTATTGTTTAAGTATATTTATTTATTTATTTATTTATTTAATTACTTTTACTTTTGTGTTCTTGTACAAAATGAATATTAAAGCTAACAAACGAATCAAACTGGAACAAAGGCGAATAAAAAGTAAAAGAAGATGAAGCAATATAACTGTAGGAAAGCACACTACTACGGAACAGTGTCTTTTATAGCTAAGTTTATGAACGCTGATACAATGTAAAGCTATCTTACAGTGTTTTGGTTATTTTAATGCTGCTCTATAGGAAAATGTCATAAAACGTACTGAAATTTCCTTGTTATTTCCTGAATAAAGACTTTCCTATCCTATGAATCAGTAGCGAAGGCTAAATTTTCTAGTAAAGTAACCCGTTTATGTGTTTTTTAGTCTGAAAGACCAAGCGCGTTTCATATATTATGTGTAATAAACGTTTAAGGTTATTAATTAATATAAATAATTATTAATAATAACTAAACCTTAAAAAACGTTTAAGTTTTAGTTATTATTAATATGTACTAGGTACTTATTAGTTGCGTGAAGGCGTTTATTTTACAGATTGTAGAAATGCTGTTGTAACATAAAATACTATGTTGAGCGTATAAAGTACTGTACAATAATATGGTTGTATGGATTTTTAAAAGGTAACCCGATAGAAATTGTGTTGTTAGTACCCATCGTCCCTGCTATGAATAGATTTAGGGCTATTTAAGCTTTGATAAAAAGTAGCCTTTGTGTTTCTTCAGACTTTAATATATTTCTGTAGTGAATATGCGACACGTCATTTTGAGGTTATAAATAGTAATAACAATTAGTGTACTTAGTCTTTTACTAGTGGAAGCTCGCGATTCCGTTCCTTTCTGTTTTGCACAAATCCCGCTAGAACCATGGATTTTTTTTTTGTAAAAAAAGTAGCCTGTGTGTAATCTAAGATATAGTTTATATTCATTTCAAATTTAAGTCTAATCGGTTGAGTAGTTGTGACCTGAAGAACGAACAAATAAATAGACACTTTCGCCTTTACAAGATTAGTGTGATTAAAAAAAAATAAGTAGTTACTTACAAAGATTTTTTATTAGTGTGCAAATTTTAGATTTCTTGGATAGACATTAATAGTATGATTAGCTCTCACTATAAGCGTCGTCGTCGTCGTTATCAACCCATATTTAGCTCACTGCTGAGCTCGAGTCTCCTCTCAGAACGAAAGGGGTTTGGCCAATAGTCCACCTTCACCGTTTGAAACACGTGATATTTAATTTCTTAAAATGCACACTGAAAAGTTGGAGGTGGATGCCCCGGACCGGATTCGAACCCCCACCCTCCGGAATCGGAAGCAGAGGTCATATCCACTGGGCTATCACGACTTCAAGCGTTCGACTATAAGCGTACCAACCGGCAAAGAAGCAGCTTAAGTTCCATATCCCCTCTTTTATAAGGAGGCCTGGCTCTATAGTGAACAGTTAAAATAGAAAAACTGTTGATCAGTTTTCAAAATAAAATCGGTTTCAAGGCTACACAAAAATAAGTATAGACCTACACACTAAACCAGGTAGGCCGTAAAAATCTAACTTTCCTCTACGCCATTACGGCTCCTATATTTTGTGTGATATCAGAAATATGTGGAAATTTCTGACACACGCGAGCCGAAGTTATAACAGCGATAGGCGACCCTTTGTTCAACGAACACGATTCCACATGTTCGGTGAATGTTAAAATTTTAATTGGTGTACGAAAATTTCACTCTGGAATTGCGTATAACCCTCTCCATTGGAAAAGGGATCTTAAATTGGCCCCGATGTGCTTTAGTTTGGTTTACAGCCAAGCACAGAATTGTGATCGTGTCGAACAGTGATTTCCACATGACACTGTTAGCCAATTATTTATTTGAACAGGATGGTGATAACCAAAATGTATGACCGCAGTGGATTGCACCTTAGAAATAGAAACATTTCGTGCGTGTTGCCAGTGATGACCTATGGTTCCGAGATTTGATCGCTAACTATGGGCCTCATAAGAAGGCTCAGAGTCACACAGCGGGCGATGGAACGAGCTATGTTAGGAGTATCTCTGCGTGATCGAATCAGAAATGAGGAGATCCGCAGAAGAATCAAAGTCACCGATATAGATCAACGAGTTGCGAAGCTGAAGTGGCAATGGGCGGAGCACATACTTCGAAGAGCCGATGGACGTTGGGGTCCCAAAGTGCTGGAAGGGCGACCGCACTAGTAAGCGCAGTGTTGGTCTACCCCCACAAGGTGGACTGACGACATCAAGCGAGTCGCAGGGATTCGCTGGATGCAGGTGGCTCTGAATTTTGATGTTCGGAAATCCCTACAAAAGGCCTATGTCCTGCAATGGACGTCCATCGGCTGATTTGATGGTGACGATGATTCTTATAGAAATAGACAAATTTCAACTGCAACTGAAACTACCGAACCTACGCCCTCCGAATAGAAAGCAGAGATCATATCCACTATGCTATCACGTATGATTATTATAATATACGAGCGGATGCACGCGACTTCGTCTGCGTGAAATTCAGTTTGTCTTAAATCCCGCGGGAACCATGAGTTTTCCTGTGATGAAAAGTATGTGTTGATCAAAAGTAAAATCTATTTCCATTCCAAATTTCCGCCAAATAGCTTCAATAGTTGCAGCGTAAAGGAGGAACAAACATACACACAAACTTTCGCCTTTATAATATTAGTGTGATTCATTAAGTCCTTCCGTAATAAGTCCGTTATTTAACCTATATCTGCAATGCACGAGTAAGTTAACCGTGGTACAATATTACTAACGACTCGCCGAATTTTCACTTCAGTAGATAAAATTGCTCGAACTAGAGCATTTCCTCTAAAACTCCGACCGCTGATGACGCATTGAGTCGTGATTATCTTATTGTCAGCAACTGGAGGAACGTTTTGCGGGTCAACGAACTGCTTTATGTTCTAATAATTTCATTTGCCTACCAATTTGCACTTTTACTTCAGATATTTTTTTTTAATATTATAAATGCGAATTTGAGTGTGTGTACACACACAGAGCACGTTAATGAGAAACAAATGTATACCTCGACATGAAATAAGCATCTCATGTTAAGTATTTTTTTCACTGAGCAAGTATTTGTCATCCTTGTATAAAGGTGTTTGTTCACGATGCTTGGCAAAATGAACCGCAAGCTACAAAATCACACCTCTGAAATAATAATATAATAAATTAGTCATTAGTGTACCAACTGACTAGCAACTTGTTGTTACTTTGTAAACAGCTTATGATATTCTAATCACCTGACTAAACCTAAGTTATCTATAAATATATAGCTAAAATTCACATTAACTGCTCTATATTTGCCGACACAGTCGCTTTCAAAATATAAAATCCACTGAAGTCGTTAGACATTGTATTATTTTCCATAAAATATACTCGTAGCGCAATTGATTGCAGTAGGTATAAACGTACCAATATCAAAACAGTTTATCCTTAGAAAGATCGTTAGTTAGTAATTAACCTGCTACCTTTGGAAATTAATACGAGGTTTTCATAGCAAAAGTAGTTGACAAGTCTTTCTTATAAATCGAAAGCGGTGGTATTGCTCGTCCTATCACGCGTCGTGGAAGAGCAGCTTTATACTCACTCAAATTTCCTCAATTTCCAACGCTTTTTTCCTGTCAACTTCAGTTTAGGCAAACGTAATTTAGCGATACCTTTTAAAAATATTACTTATTTGGATATTCTCTAACAAGAAATGCTTTTAGAGAAACTGCTTTTAACGGCATATTATTATTTATGAAAATGTTAATGTGACAGCGGAGATATACTAGAATTCGCAATTTTGTACTTAGCTTTTGACTTACAAATGGGAAACAGTTTCGAGTCAAAGATATTATATGAATTGGCCTTTGATATTTCAAAAGAGTTTGTAGCTTTTCATGTCTCTGTACTTAATAATGAAAAAAATATGAAAGCTTTTCCTGATTGCGCTATTTTTTTCAGAGTTATTTATGAATATTTATTTTTATTTTGTTGTCAAATTGGGAAGTCGAACCCAGAACTTCAGAGTATAAATTGACGTATTATTTGTAGGTATTTATGGCCGGCAGGAATGACTATTTAGCAATAACTATTTTTAGATTACATTATACACCTAAAAGTTTTTTTTTTATTAAAGTCGTTTTTTAAATTTTGCTAGAATAACGATTTTTATATCAGAAATTCTTTCAGTCATAACATATTTAGATTGGTTTTCTGGGTCTTCGTCATAAGCTAAGAACTATTAAGTTATCATTTGAAATCCTCAATAGCTCTACGGTAAAAGGATCGGACTTAAGTCCGAGGTCGTGAGTTCGATCCCATCCCGGACGGACTAAATTGTCCTGACTCCTAGCACAGTATTATCAGTGTGATTGGAGGGGAATTATATTTACGAAATATAGCCGATTTTTCTTTGGAGTTTATTGGAGATTTTACTCCTTAAGAGAGCCGTGATAGCCTAGTGGATATGACCTCTGCCTCCGATTCCGAAGGGTTATGAAGGCATAACCCTTCGGAATCGGAGAAATTAAATATCACATGTCTCAAAAGGTGAAGGACCTTTTGAGACATGTGATATTTAATTTCTTAAAATGCACACAACTTAACAGTTGGCGGTGCATGCCCCGGACCGGATTCGGACCCAAACCCTCCAGAATCGGAGGCAGAGGTTCACTGGGCTATCACGGCTATGTCTAAGTCTCATGTCATACATATACAGAAATAATCGAAGAAGTCATTGTTATAAAATCTCTTTTTTCATCGAGAGTTAAAAATAGGTATTCTATTTCAAGTGTTATAGACAGTTTGATCGATATTAGGCACGTATACTAAACTGCTACGTAAAGGGATCTAATATTTTATCAAGACAACAATGTTATATGAAATTCCTAGCAAAGGGAATGTTCCGCCGAAGTTGACGGAGGGATATTCGGCAATAAAATTCCGTGAGACTTTTTTTTTATAAAGAATATTTGCAATATCTTTTAAATATGACCAATATTGCCATTCCCTTCCAACTAATCGGGAAAGACTGTATTAGGAGTGGGTACGAAAATAGACCAATGAGGCGGTGATCGAACCACCATCCCTCGGTGCTGAGTTTGACCGCACATTCTGTTGAGCTATTTAGGCTCTAAATTAATTGTGTTTTGCTTATCCTACTATCCTACTAATATTATAAACGCGAAAGTTTGTATGGATGTTTGGATGTTTGTTACTCTATAACGCCGCTACTACTAAAGCGATTTATCTGAAATTTGGAATGGAAATAGATCTTACTCTAAATTAACACATAGGCAATACTTTTTATTTCGAGATTTTAAAATCAATGGTTTCCCGAGATTTGCGAAAACTGATGATTTTGATGATATAAATGTTTGTTACTCTTTCACGCCTCAACTACTGAGCCGAATCAGCTGAAATTTGGTATTAAGATATATTATAGCCTGGATTAAAACATACTACTGTTTATCCCAGAAAAATCCATTGCTACCGAGGGATTTGTGAAAAACTAAATTCCACACGAACGAAGACGCGGGCGTCCGCTAGTATAAGATAAATTGTTTAATGTTTATAAGATATTTTATTTGATATCTTTTTTTTAGATCTAAAATAAAACGGGATGAAAATCCTATGTGTTAATCCAAAGTAAAATCGCTTCAGTAGCCGTAGCGTAAAGAAGGAACAAACATACACACTTACACACACACAAACTATTGCCTTTATAATAATAGTGTGATAATAAAACGATTGACGTATGCATCAAAAATTATCTCTAGAGCGCAGCAACCGAAAAACATAAGAAGGTACATAAATACATATATTATTAATAATAGCCTTAACCTTGTCGGGTCGGGTAAAAATTGTACCAATTCCTCTTTGTCATCGGTATTTAGAAATTATTGAAAAACTAGCATCCTCGCATTTTAGCATTTTAACGGCCTCTGTGGCGCAGTGGTATGCGCGGTGGATTTACAAGTCGGAGGTCCTGGGTTCGATCCTCGGCTGGGCAGATTAAGATTTTCTCAATTTATCCAGGTCTGGCTGGTGGGAGGCTTCGGCCGTGGCGAGTTACCCTAGACTGCATCATCACTTACCATCAGGTGAGATTGTAGTCAAGGGCTAACATGTAAGGAATAAAAAATAAAAAAAAAATCCATTTCGAAATCACAGCAAGTAAGTACAATAGTCATGACTTGAACAAGTTATACAGTACCTATGCTTTGATACAAGCAGTCCGTCATGAAACTCTCTCTGTTATGAATTATGTCTTCAAAGATAACTACATCATAAGGTCAAGTTACCGAGACTTACAAGAGACAAATTAGCACGCTACAGTACACTTTGGTTCAGTTACATCTCGGATGATTTATATGTATAAATGCGTTCTAAGGTTTCTGTGTTTTTTATAAACAAACTAGCGGACCCGTTCAAGCTTCGCTTTGACTTATTTGCACTTCTTCCCTACCCCTACCCTACTTCTGAATTCATTTGTGACAAAAAATGTGATAAATGACAACCGATTTTGTGCAAACTTCACATAAGCCATCTACTAAATAGTCCAAACATAGCCAAAAAATTTGCTTTGGATAGGTGAGCCCGTTCTTGAGTTTTAAAATTACAACGAAAAGTGGCATTGATTTTTATACCTATGTAAATTATTTCTCTTTGAAAAATCATAGACAACATTAAAATTCATTAACCTATAGAATAAATCTTGGATTTTTCTTTCGGAAAAACCAAATTATATTGTTTAGACATGAAAATTTTTATGACAATATGAGCCAAAACGCTGTCGGCCATGATGTCTGTACTTCAACTGTTTAATGACGTCACGTTAACAAATCCTTTCCAAACGGAGCGTTTGACAAAAATATTTTATATTATATATATAAATATCAATTTGTTTGACGTAGTAGAAGTAGGTACATCAAGTAACATTGTGACGTCACAAAATGGACGACGTCGTTTTTGACGTTTGGAAAATTTGAAAAGATACTTTATAAAAAATCATTAAATTTTAATAATTAATATCGATTTATTTTGGACCCATCCCTGTATTATACGCAATTATCATTGTTAATATTAAATTTGATATTAGTCAACTATTACCCCATTCAAAATGTTTTTATTGCTATATGTTGAAAAAAATAGTAATGGCAGTCCGGACAATTTGTATTTAAATTAGGTCGTTAATTTTAAAAATCGCTGTATGACTAGCTCAACCTTGGCCTCTCTAGTAGGGTCGTACCAAATATGTCTAGGCAGGAAGAACAACATGAGCGGAGAAGGGGACTGTCAAGAAATTCCTTAACCCTACGCCCATTGGTCACAAGTCCAGGACTCTGCTCGCTTTCTGCCAAGCGTTGGATCCGGCACGCGCACGGTGAATCCATAGAATGACATTCTTCTCATAATTATTTATATTTTTTATCTCATAAGTTAGGTTATAATATGATATTATGACAGTAGATAAAGGATCCCCAGTAACATTGAGGTATACAATACAAAAGTTAGGACTTAGGACCACAATATTGTCATTAATAAGGCTTCACTAATTTCCAGAGCCCAATAAGCAGGTAGTAAGTAGAATTTTCCGCCCGAGTGATGATAGTTTACCACAATCTAGCAAGATATGCATCGGCGGTAACATCCTGGCTGATTAAATTATACCGGTAGAGGGAAACAGACCTCTTACCTGTGGCTAATTACACGCCTACGAGACGTTAGCTACGTTATTAAGATGCTGTTAACCAGCTGTGAAATTGAATCTCGCTGCATATTATCCCGGAGTTACTTAAGCTAGAATAAATCACTTAATTGTAGGATAAATCACAAAATTAAATTTTTAAATTTGTGATTTAGTCTACAGTATATACAGTATATAATAATCCTACTAATATTATAAATGAGAAAGTTTTATGGATGTTTGTTACTCTTTAACGCCGCTACTACTGAAGCGATTTGGCTGAAATTTGGAATAGACATAGATTTTACTCTGGATTAACACATAGGCCGTTTTTTTCATTAGACTTTTTATCCCTGAAAATCCATGGTTCTTGAGGGAATTGTGAAAAACTAAATTCCACGCGGACGAAGTCGCGGGTGTCCACTATTGTTTTAAAAACATGAAATTAAAACTTCCTTGTTAGTAGGGTTTAGGAACAGAGTCGAATTTAAATATTATTCTCTATATATATCTATTATATTTGGAGCCCTGGTAACTTAAATTTTCTCGTAAGTTATGTTTTCAATTTTAATTATCACCATTAATCAAGACAGAACTTGACGTTTCAAAAGTACTTGTAAATTGAGCTTAATTGAATTGAGTTGAATTTTATTTTGACTTCATGTTTGATAGTGATGTTGGGAGGCTTTTTTTTTGAAACCCAACAACAACAGTCATCAACAATAAGCCAAATAGAGGTATAATAATATAATAATGATGATAATGTTTTTAATATAAAGATACTATAAAAAAATAAAAAAATCGCTGCTAAGCAATAGGCGGTCAAGGCTTCAAGACACAGTAACAAAGATCCTCAGAAAGTTCATCGTTTCAATTACTATAAAAATTAAGAAATATACAAAAATATAAAAAAACAGAACATAAAAACTAGTCGGAAGCCGGTTAAAAATACACTGAATTCGAAGCGCTAGATAAACCGTGGTAATATAAAACCTTTAAGTTTAACTGTACTATTTACAGCTCTATTATCTTTATTCTCTACAAAATACCACTCCTTTTGTCCTCGAGCGTGGAACAATGCGAAATAATTGAAAGATTCTATAAAACCCACCTACGAGTATGTATGTGGGCGCTTTTCTTTTATTGTGTCGCCATTTTCTACTTAATGATCACGATTGTTCCGCATTCAATGGAGAATTTAAAAAAAAAATCCTAATGATAATAATTCCAAGCGCACATCTCAAACAATGGTAGACGTAGTACGTGATATTGACGGGCCGGGATTATTAAAGCTTGCGCTAAATATAACGACAAACGTAGACAAAAAAAAATACTATTTTAGAACGATTTAAGGCCGGGTCGGTCGTCGGATAGCTTATTCACTAAATTCGTCTTTGTTATCAATAAACTATAAACTACCAAACTATACTAATATTATAAAGCTAAAGAGTTTGTTTGTGTGTTTGATTGAACGCGCTAATCTCAGGAACTACTGGTTCGATTTTAAAAATTCTTTCAGTGTTAGATAGCCCATTTACCGAGGAAGGCTATAGGCTATATATTATCCCCATATTCCTACGGGAACGGCATAATAATTTTCGAAATGCACTGGTTGAAGTTGAAGTTGTTTTTTTTTTTGATTACCTACCAATGTCTTGCTCATTGCTCATGCCGTACTGTCTTATGCTTTGAGATGCAGCTATGAGATACTCAACAACAACTATGTGGTACAGTCTTCAAAGAAGACTGTTCCACTAATAACAATAGAGATTACAGTCTTGTACAACCACTTAAACTTAATTTCGTGACTATCAAAGGAATATGCGAGTGAAACTGCAGTGCCAAGTTAGTCATAAAAATTAAAAAGTATATTCAACGAATCTCCAGTTAGTATAAGACAAACTAAATTACACATAACATGGGAAGCGGTTTATTATTCCTAAATGAATTGGTTCGATGAATTCCAAACAATGCTATGCTGAACTAAAACTTGGATCATACAAACTTCTCAAAACAAGACAGAACTAGGAACTATGCATGAAATATTACGTCACGTGGCACCAATAATATGCGCAACGCCTAAGAATAATGGATTAAGAGCTTGCAATAGCCAGACATACTTTCCTTTGTTTTTTAATTCCTTACAATTTAGCCCTTAACTACAATCTCACCTAATGGTAAGTGATGATAAAATCAAAGATGGAAGCGGTCTAAGTTCGAGCGACCCTCACAAAAAAGTTACGCGTGTTCTTAAATAAAAAAATATAAACGTCGTTTTTCCTCGGTTAGCGACTTGTGTCCTTCCACTGATATATTTTTTTAATATTTTACAAGTTAGCCCTTGACTACAATCTCACTTGGTGGTAAGTGATGATGTAATCTAAGATGGAAGCGGGCTAACTTGTTAGGAGGAGGATGTAAATCCACACTCCTTTCGGTTTCTACACGACATTGTACCGGAAAGCTAAATCGAAAGCTTGGCGGTACTTTGTTGGTAGGGTGGTAACTAGCCACGGCCGAAGCCTCCCACTAGCTAGACCTGGACCCTTTAAGAAAACCTCAATCAGCCCAGCCGGGGATCGTACCTAGGACCTCCGTTATTAAATCCACTGTGCATACCACTGCGCCACGGAGGCCGTCAACATAATTTTTGGTAATATGACTTTCCTCTCTCCGCATGTTTACGATTCCTCATTATAATATTATCAAAAAAGTAGGTTTTATACTCGGGCAATTGAGGATCTGGACCCTTGAAACCTATGAGTACTACCTATTAAAGCCTTCTCTGACAAACTCAGCTTTAAAATAAGGTTTGTCTAGCTCTCGCAGGCTCTTGTTCTATAATTCATTATCCGAGGAGACAAAGAGGCTTTTAATGTTATTGAAATCTCGCAGGAAGAAAACTTCACTCACTAAATAGAATATTATGCTTCGTACGCTTTCGTTTGGGATCATATTCTCTTTTTAATAGTACTTACTCGTACTTCTTTTTTTACAAAAAAAAACCAGATAAGTATAAGTCGGAATTACGTACCGAGGGTTTCGTAAGAATTTGAAATACATGATAACGTACTTTAAATAAGACTGGATAATTAAATTTATAGTTTTAGATTTTTGTCAATACTTATACGTTTGTACTTAGAACGAAACAAACTCATTAAAATTTAATTCGCTTGAGAGTGTCAATGCATGTATATTTTTTAAATTATCTACTAAGAAGTTAAAAACCAGATTGACCCTAAAATAACCTAAAACCATTTGATGCAGACCCAAACCAGATTAGCCCTAAAATAACCTAAAACCATTTGATGCAGGCAACCAATAATATCAAGCAGCCGAAGTCATGGGCATCAGGTTATATGATAAAATGATTTAACCGAAGATGTTATATCCGGAGAGCACGTAAGTACGTTAGCCAAATATGGAGTTTCAACCGTGGGGGCTTTGGGCGGTAGCAGGTTTTAAGGTAGAAGGTTTTGAGTTTACACTTAGTCTTATGGCAATAATTAAATAGTGTTTTTCGAAGGGTTGCCATGAAGCCAAGTGCCTGGCAAATGGGGATATCATTTCTCTTATCATGTCGATAAATATATAATAAAGTTATACTTTATACTTAGATTAAGTTAGGTTGAGGGTTTGGATCCTTGAAAACAGCTACCTCCCAAAGCCACCACGGTCAAACTCCATAGTTGGTTAGGGTACTCATCTAAGTAGGAGCATGAGCTGACAAACTTTCAGCTTTTATAAAATGGCGAAGGTCTGGAGTTCACGCGCTCTTAGTCTATTAGTTTGTTTCATAATTAGGGGCCCAGATAATGGTTTGCATAGCATCTAATCAGAAGCTCATTAACAAAATAATTGCTTGTTTAAACTGTTTGCAATTAGACGTTCAGTAACAAGGTTAAGAACTTCCATTAACAGTATCGCAGGTCTATTGCTGCCATAAATCGTATCTGGCAACACTGCAATAGGACATCAATTGGTCGTTAGGGTATTGCGACATTCAAATACAAATTGCCATCTAAATGTTTACACTGAGTATAAATGTCTTCGTTAATTTAACAAATTACCCACTACAGTTTCAATGTAAGATGTAATAACTTTACCCTTTTCTGGTTGAGTGGATATGTCTAGCAACAATATGAGTATTTCTATTCAGGGTTTTTCGCTTCGTTGATTTAATGGCAAGTTTATACCAAAGATTTGGTGTTAATAGATAAGTCACTACAGCGTAATTATCTTACTTTTATTTAGTCGCATAGAAAACAACGAAAGTTATTTAAACAAATAATACCTAAATAAATAATCTATACTTATAATGAAACTGGTCGTCTATACTTATAATTGAACTGGTCGAACTCTATACATTTATTCGCAATTTGAGATTTCACTTATACCATCTGTAACACCATTTTCCGTCACGTGTCTCAAACGGTGAAAGAAAAACATCGTGAGGAAACCTGCATACCAGAGAATTTTCTTAATTCTCTGCGTGTGTGAAGTCTGCCAATCCGCATTGGGCCAGCGTGGTGGACTATTGGCCTAACCCCTCCCATCATCATCATCATCATCATCATCATATCAGCCGATGGACGTCCACTGCAGGACATAGGCCTTTTGTAGGGACTTCCAAACATCACGATACTGAGCCAACTGCATCCAGCGAATCCCTGCGACTCGCTTGATGTCGTCAGTCCACCTGGTGGGGGGTCGGCCAACACTGCGCTTACTAGTGCGGGGTCGCCATTCCAGCACTTTGGGACCCCAACGTCCATCGGCTCTTCGCACTATGTGCCCCGCCCATTGCCACTTCAGCTTCGCAACTCGTTGAGCTATGTCGGTGACTTTGGTTCTTCTGCGGATCTCCTCATTTCTGATTCGATCACGCAGAGATACTCCTAACATAGCTCGTTCCATCGCCCGCTGTGTGACTCTGAGCCTTCTTATGAGGCCCATAGTTAGCGACCAAGTCTCGGAACCATAGGTCATCACTGGCAACACGCACTGTTCGAAGACTTTTGTGTTCAGGCACTGAGGAATTTCGGACGAAAAGATGTCGCGAAGTTTCCCGAATGCAGCCCAGCCGAGTTGGATTCGACGGTTCACCTCTTTCTCGAAATTGGACCTACCTAACTGGATCATATGTCCTAGGTATATGTATTCGTCTACAATTTCGAGTGCAGCGTTCTCAACTATAACTGGGTGGAGCGATACATGAGCATTACACATTATTTTTGTTTTGCCCATGTTCATTTTCAGGCCCACCTGTTGAGAAACGCTGCTGAGTCATTGAGCATGGTACTAAGGTCATCCAGAGTCTGTGCCATGATGACTACATCATCCGCGAACCGCAGTTGAGTGATGTACTCGCCATTGATGTTGATGCCAAGTCCGCCCCAGTCCAGAAGCTTAAAGACGTCTTCCAATGCGGCGGTAAATAGCTTCGGAGAGATCACATCTCCCTGACGCACTCCTCGCTGCAACTGGATTGGCCTCGTAGTCTGATCCTGAATACGGACTGACATAGTGGCGTTTTCGTACAAGCACTTCAACGCTTGGATATACCTGTAATCAATTCGGCATCTCTGCAATGACCTTAGCACAGCCCAGGTTTCCACCGAATCGAAGGCTTTCTCATAGTCCACAAACGCTAAGCAAAGTGGCTGGTTATACTCGTGAGTCTTCTGTATAACCTGCCGCAGCGTATGGATGTGGTCTATGCCATATTGTGAGGAAACTCGAGCTCAGCCGAATATGGGTTGATAACGATGATTATGATGATGATGATGATGATGATGATGATGATGATGATGAATGATAATGATGAAAGATGGCTATAACCGGGACCTATGATAACTCACTTTGGCTTCGTAAATGTTAACAGTAAATCTACAATACATTTTTAATATCATCAAGAACATTTCACGTTAAACAAAACAGTTCTTTGATCGGGAAACATAAAAAACGTCTCGTTTTTGTTTCGGAATTACGTATTACAATAGTCGAGTGAGATTAATAAGAAAGCACTAAGAGCCGTACATAAAGAGATGCTGGAACTGGGAGTTTGTAGAAAAAAGTTGTCTTTTATAGAGACTGCAATTCTTCTATTGTCTACTTGCACAGTGAAGTTCACGTCGGCATTGACCCGATTTATGTGTTCTACTAGGAAATTAGGACATCATGTACCGAGCTATGGAGGTAATGTTTCTTTAGCTCTTCATAATTATCAGCCTATATTACCGGCTTAAAGTACTAGGCCTTTCTAGTTATGGGAGTAGGGATACGTAGCGTAAACCCACCAAGCCACTGCGGGTATATATGTTTAGATTGTTAATGTTTAACATTTAATCGATTGATGTTAGATGCTTTTTTTATTACAACTTAGCCCTTGACTACAATCTCACCTGATGGTAAGTGATGATGCAATTTAAGATAGAAATGGGTTAACTTAAGTGTATGATGAAATTTCGCGTTCGAACTCAGGACCTCCGTCTAGTAAATCCATCACGCATACCACTGTGCCACGTAGGCAGTCAAAACTAAAAATTGCTAATGATAACCGATAGACGTCTACTGCTGGACATAGGCCTCTTGCATGGACCTCCAAGCACAACGGTCTAGAAGCGCCAGCATCCAACGGCTGCGGGGCTGCAGCCCTGCAACCAGCTTAATATCCTCGATCCACCTAGTGGGGGGTTGACCAACACTGCGCTTTCCGGTGCGGGGTCGCTATTTAGCACCTTGGAACCCCAACGTCCATCGGCACTTCGAACTATGCCCATTGCAACTTCAACTTCTCGACTCGCTGAGCTATATCAGTGACTGGTTCGTCTGCGGATCGCCTCATTTCGATCACGCAAAGAAGTTCCAAGCATAGCTCGCTTCATCGCCCGCTGAGTGCCTTTGAGCCTTTTAATAAGGTCCATAGTTAGCGATGAAGTCTCAGATGAACACTGAACCCAACTTTTGACTCAATATTTTTTGGAAGAAAGAAAGCTCAATATTATATAGCCCGTCTCGAATTATGGACCCTATGATTCAAAGGCAGTAAAGGCTAATCAAGAAGCTAAAGCACGTTATGCTGTTGATCCCGGCCAATGACATCTGGTTATAGATACAAACATTATCACCCTACTAAGCTTGTCAACCCGCAGGAGCAGCGTCGAAAATCTAAGCCAAATCCTTTTAAGAAGGCTTGATGAATGATTCAATATAAATATTTTTAGAAATAAGAATGAAACTTATACAGAATAACGTTATAAAACTATTACAACACTGCATAAGAACCTCTTTACAATGGTTTATTCTCATACTATAAAAGCCTTGCTGAATTACAGAGCAACTTTTTTGTAATTACCTTGAGACATAAAAGAACGTAGCAAAATATCAGGTAGCCTGTAATGATATTTTTGCGTTATTATATTGTAATAACTTAGTACTGCGACATTCAAAGTGACTCCTGCGGTACCTGGAGATTCCGTAGAAAAGTCACCAGGGTCCGCAAAGTTTTTAAAATACCTATGTCATTTTGTCATGATCTAACCTAAAACTAAAACCAATTAAAAGTATTTCATAAACGCCAGATCCGGGATAGCCCAGTGGATATGACCTCAGCCTTCGAGGGCGTAGGTTCTAATCCGGTCTGGGACAACAACTCAAACGGTGAAGGAAAAACATCGTGAGGAAACCTGCATATCCGAGAATTTTCCTAATTATGTATGTGTGTGAAGTCTGCCAATCAGCATTGGACCAGCATAGTGGACTATTGGCCTAACCCATCTCATTCTGAGAGGAGACTCATGCTCAGCAAGGAGCCGAATATGTGTTGTAATGATGAAACGCCTAACTTTATGATTAGAAGTATTACTAGCAGTACATTTTGCGTATATCCAATTGTAAATTCAACCATCCAAATAATCCGACAGTCCCCAGTATCAGACAGGCCGTTTTTGTCGGTCGCCTTTATCAATGCCGCTAAATCCACGCAGCACGATCCGTTGATGTGAGGGAATCCCCCTGATTCTATAAATCTGCGGATCCGTTCTGATTTGGCTGATCGATGCGGTTTTACAGTCCTCTCCGGATTCGTCGAAATTCGGGCCTATCTATCACACAAGTTGCAAATTGCAAACGCTTTCATACGATCCTTTTCATTGTTATATTTTTGAATACGTTTTTATAGCTTCACGTTATCGGCACTTATTAATTTTTTGACCCATACAAAATTTTATAGCGGCACCGTATTAGCTATTTAAACGTTATTATTTTCGTTTCCATTATCCAGATGGGTGAAGACTGTTTCTAATTCGGATCTTATAATATGGTAGGTATGTGAAAATTACTCTGTATTATGGTAGGTATATATAATCACTAGCAGTAGCACATATTGGATTTATAAAATTATAAATATGTAAAAATCTCTTCCCTTTTAAATTGAAAATTCTTCGAGTAACATACTATTTAAATTTTCATACACCTAATTATTATGGTAGAAAGAGTCAAGGTCTAATTATCCTTTTGCAAGCCGGCTTTCTATTGAATAAATATTATAATTATCGTATTATATTCAATAAATACTATCAACTTAGCGGAAGTTATATTCTTCACACTATAGAAAAGTCTACCTCTTTTTAGCCAGTGGGAAACTAGTGTAGTCAGTGTAGTCGCAGTTTCATCCGCGTGGTTCCAGTTCCCGTAGGAATACGGGAATAATATATAACCTTCCTTGAAAAATTGGCTATTTTACACTAAAATAATTTTTCAAATCAAACTAGTGTATTTCCTGAGATTAGCACATTCAAACAAACAAACTCTTCAGCTTTATAATATTAGTATAAAATTACCGAAATCGATCCCAACACAATACTTGAGACTACACATAACCCCACAGCACCAATCTCCAACTGAATCAGAAATTCAAAATGGAAAGTTGTTTATTAGTTTTTGTTTAAATTTTATGAGATGTTTATCTTGTGCTTGTTTCTTGTTTTATTATTTCATAACTCCTTCGAGGCCTGTCCTTAATTGCTTATTCGAGACTCGAGTTGATCAAGAATATTTAATTACTAATTTAGGGCTCTCAAGGATGTCGGCTGTAAACTTGGAAATTAAATACATAACAAAGATCTACAGTTTTGGCAAAGATGGATGATGAGCCATTGAACTTTTTGCGGAAAACATTCACGAGATTACTAAGAAAAATTAACTTTTTTTTTTTATTCTTTACAAGTTAGCCCTTGACTGCAATCTCACCTGATGGTGGAAGTGATGATGCAGTCTAAGATGGAAGCGGGCTACTAGAAGGAGGATAAAAATCCACACCCCTTTTTGTTTCTACCCGGCATCATACCGGAACGCTAAATCGCTTGGCGGTACGTCTTCGTCGGTAGGGTGGTAACTAGCCACGGCCAAAGCCTCCCACCAGCCAGACCTGGACAAATTAAGAAAATCTCAGTCTACCCATCCAGGATCGAACCCAGGACCTCCGTCTTGTAAATCCACCGCGCATACCTACGCATGCGCAACGGAGGTCGTCAAATATGAAAATAATGAAAATATATCACCTCATTGGTCCAGCCGTTGTGATATTGGCTTCAGATTATGCACACTCATGCACAATTTTGTCTTTAATTCCATTATAGTTTTTACACTTACTGAACACACAAACTAATAATGTAGATTATATTTAGGTATTATTTGTTTAATATTTTGTTTTGTTTACTAAATGAAATTAAGTTAAATTTCCACATTTGTCCGCCTCAGTTTTGATGCGCTAGTGCGCCATCTCTAGTAGGTATAAAATAGCACTGTTAGTAACATAGTTAGGTCATCATTATCAACCTATATTCGGCTCACTGCTGAGCTCGAGTCTCCTCTCAGTATGAGCGAGGTTATGCCAATAGTCCACCACGCTGGCCCAATGCGGATTGGCAGACTTTACACACGCAGAGAATTAAGAAAATTCTTTGTTGAGCCGATGTTTTCCTTCACCGTTTGAGACACGTGGAAGTGCATTCCTCGGACAGGATTCGAACCAACGCTCTCCAGAATTAGAGGCAGAGGTCATATCCACTGGGCTTTAACGGCTCTAACATAGTTAGGTATAACGGCACAATTAGATAGTAAGTTTGATCTTAGCCTAACATGGTCCAGCACTAACGAGGTATAGTTGCCCGAGTATTGTAAGATAATATCACTAATAGGTTTTGGTTGTGTTAACTATTCGTGGCTCTCATTATCTGATACGACGACCTTTAGTACGATACGAGTAATATCGGTATCATGGTTATATTAATTACTAGCAGACGCCGCGAGGTTTCACTCGCGTGGTTCCTGTTCAGTAGGAATACGGAATAAAATATAGCCTATAGTACTCGGGGAAAGTGTAGCTTACCAAGTGAAGTGAAGTGAAAGAATTTTTCAAATCGGTTCAGTAGTTTCAGAGCATATTCAATGCTAACAAACAAACATACAATAAAATCTTTCCTCTTTATAACATTATTATAGATACCTATACTTATAACACTAAAGTGGTGCTAACATGCGACCAACGAGATTATTTCGTAAAGAGAAATAGACAAATTGCAACTGGATATATCATTGCGTTGGGACGAAAGAAATGGGGCTTGGACAATTCCGCCACTATCGGAATATATTTTGTCTATTTCTCTTTACTTTATTGCATGTTAATCTCCTCTCATAATATAAGGAGCGATGCCTCGGTCCTTATATTATGAGAGGAGATATATAGAGCTTAGACACAACATGCTGCTTCAAAGCGGTTTAGAGAAAGGATAATTATTTGGCATTTGACTTTTTAACGATCATTATTAAAGTTCTATCTATCTTACTATGTTCTAACTGATGATCAGTTTGAAGGCTAGTCCAATAATATATTAATTCAAGCCATGTAAGAATATCATAAAGATTTAGGTTTTTCAGACAGTGTTTTTTCATGTAATTCTTTCAAAAACGGCCTATATTAACAAAACACTGGTCTAACATTGTCTTCAAACTGATAAAATGTTACAATATTAAATTCTAAATAACATATAGCTCATACGTTACGTTAACTGACCAACGTCTTTATCAGCAGACCCTAATGACAGTCACCCTTTTTTTGAAGTCGGTTAAAAACGCGAAATCTGTGAAGTATAGCCCCCAGGATAGAATGCGGAAGAAGCCGCGGAAACTTACTTTGTATTAAATTAAACAAAGAATCCGCTACAATGGGAAGAAGGAACAAACAAAGCGAAGTCAATTTCGAGCACTCTCGGGCTGCTACTAACTGATAGGCCATTTACTAAACAAAGTAAAATCGAGCCTTAAATGATTAATGGTAACGATAAGAAAGAGAAAATAATAGAAACGTTTATCGCTAGACGGAGATGAAGTATTGTTGAAATAATTACATTAATTAACTATTATTGTTGATTTATTTCTGTTATGTTATATAACTGTTAATTGGTTATGAAACAACAGCAACACGGCATGATCCAAACAGTTTTTATTGTGCCGCCTTGCAAGAACCAGCTCATGACTAAGGGCCCCGTGTGGTTTTGGATCACAAGGTCCTGAGTTCGAATCTTGGGTGAGATGAGATATCTTTTCTTCTTCTAAGAAATTTTCAGCTTAAATCTCAGCCCAGTAGGCCAATTCACTAATTGTGACGTATGTTAGTGGACATTTACCAAGTAGCTATTGTTAGTAAATCTTATGACATGTGATTTTGTATTCACTATTTATTTAATGCTAACTGATCAATATTGAGAATTTCAGTAAAAAATATCACCCGGTGTCTACTGACAACCCTTCGTGGGTATCACAGAGTAGGTAGATGACATTGCCCAGTTGACAACTAATTGATGACCTCCGTGGCGCAGTGGTATACGTAGTGGATTTACAAGACGGAGATCTTTGGTTCCCCTGCTGGGCCGATTGAGGTTTTTCTTAATTGGTCTAGGTCAGGCTGGTGAAAGGTGGTGCCTAATTCTTTCAAATTCACATTAAATGCACAGAGTAATCAATAATATACAAATGTAGCGTACGGAATATGACGGTGTCGTACCCGTCACGGATACGAAATTCAAAAACGAATACGTTCTTTTGTCAGTACGATACAAACCGTCGCATCAGTAATTTTAAATAATAATTAAGAAAAATGGCGTTTTTAAATATTTTAAAAACTGTTCTCAAAAACTAAAGAAATAAGATGGAGTATTTTTTCATTGGTTATTATTGTTTATTATATTAATTTATGTAATTATTGTTAGTGTTAAATTTTGAAATACAAATTATGAAAAAAGTTTGTACATGCAGATGTCAAGGAGACGCGTGAGTTTTCTTTTTTTTTTTTGTGGGTTGCACCGGCTTCAGCGCGCAGTTTGTAAAGACTCTCTCTGGTTACTCCGTGATTAAATGCAAAAATATACCTACGGACTAAACTCTTGTTTCGGTAGTCACTTAAAATCAATGAAAGACAATCACGACGTTACAGGAAATAATGACGCACGCGTGATACAAAGGCGATGTGTCCCTCCAACGCGAATAAGCCCTTATTCATGACGTTATATAACTTTGCCAAACAATTCTGTATCTTTGTCATATTCCGCTCAAACACAATTTGTTACGATTAATGTAGCGGCAAAGTAAATATGCGAAGTTGAAATGGAAAGCTTTTAGGGTCTGTCATAATACACTGGCATTTGATAAAGGTCTTTACTCGGAATACATTTAAACTTTGTTGCAAATTAATAGAGCCCTTTGTGTTTAAGTTGGAAAACAATCTAAAAATAAATGTCAATCCTTTGAGAATGAACATTGCTTAAGTGCTTAGCGACCAAGTCTTGACCAAGAGACTTGGTCGCTAACTATGGGCCTCATAAGAAGGCTCAGAGTCACACAGCGGGCGATGGAACGAGCTATGTTAGGAGTATCTGTGTGTGATCGAATCAGAAATGAGGAGATCCGCAGAAGAACCAAAGTCACCGATGTAGCTCAACGAGTTGCGAAGCTGTAGTGGCAATGGGCGGGGCACTTAGTTCGAAGAGCCGATGGACGTTGGGGTCCCAAGGTGCTGGAATGGAACCGCACCGGAAAGCACAGTGTTGGTCGACCCTCCACTAGGTGGACCGAGGACATCAAGCGGATTGCAGGAAGCCGCTGGATGCTGGCGGCACGAGACCATTGTGCTTGGAGGTCCATGCGTGAGGCCTATGTCCAGCAGTGGACGTCCATCGGCTGATAATTATGATTATGATGATTATATATGATATATCACGTCTAAAACTGTAAAGGACAAAAATCGTAAGGAAAATTTCTTAATTCTCTACGTGCGTGAAGTCTGCCAATCAGCTTTGGGCCAGCGTGGTGGACTATAAGCCTAACCCTTCTTATTCTGAGAGGAGACTTGTGTTCAACCGTGAGCCGAGTATGGGTTGTTAATGATGACGCTAAATACACTTAATATTTTAAACAATATTTCAATTTAATCATTACTGCAAACATCATTAGTACCAATTTCGCATACGCGAAACTGGTTATTATTTTGATTAGAGCATATAACAACTAAGTGGCAATTAATCATGAGACAAATTTGTGATAACGGATTTAGCTGGGAACTTCATTCATCTATCAATTTGCGAGAATAATATTGAGTTAGTGAAACTATTCAGACTATACGAATATGTCAATATAGTGACTACCACATCAATAAAGCTTTATATCTCATATACCTATAATGAAAGCAAAATTTAATTACTGTTCGTCTAATTAATGTATCTGACGTACTTAATAGACAAGGCCTACATAACATAAAAAAATAAATGTCTTTTTTAATTTTTTGCACATAATCATGCAATCGTAACAATATTATAGGTATATAGATAGCGCGACTTGTTTCTGTAAAGAGTAGGGAGTTAGAGAGGGGCACCGATCGGTTGGCGGGAACGACTTGCGATATAAGGCACTTGTCGTACGGTCGGCGTCAGTATGCTCGTGGCATTCGAGCTGTCCACATTTCTTGTTGTGTAATTCTTTATGGGTTATTTGGATAGGCGGGGAGAGTGACTTGAGTGGAAAAGGGGAGTGTTTGTTAACAGTCAAGGACGTCTTTAACCCTACATCCACAAGTGCGTGACTCCACCCAAGGTCATTTTCTGCCATGCTAAGGTCTTATTTTGGTTACAGTTTGATTTGTTAATTGAGTTGTCCTGACAAAAGTTGTGAACCATTCACCTTTGTCCGACATTGGTTTTCTTAAAAACAAAAAAAAAATGTTCATTTATTCGATGTTGAATATTTAACTCAATTTTTGAGGACAAATTCTTAGAATTCCATGCATTCATAGTACGGAGCCTGATCCAGAGATAAACTGCGAGTAGTTCCTAGAAATTGTGACTAGGGTGAAAAGTCAGAGGTCCCTTTTAAAAAGCACTGTATAGTTATATTTTCGTTGACATAATGTGGCCTAAACCTAGACCTAAAGCCTAGACTTGTATATCATACAAATAACAAAAATATAAAAAAGAAGCAGTTCTCCAATAAATCTAACACAAACATTGATTGGTCAAGAGAAAATTATATACAATACGTTCCTTTGAATTCCGCTCGCACAAGTAAATGAGTTTTATTTGATTGGCACAGTTGGTTTGATATACAACCACCAGTGACCGAAGGCTTACAAAGTGGCCGGCTATTGACTACCGGGGCCATGATTAAAGGCCGGATGGATTCGAAATTAGTAAAGCTTACCCGATAATTCATGAAACAGCCGGTGTGTATCACGGGATTCGTATGAATGACTCGTGGATCCGGGGTGATCAATACTGCGGCTACTCGTTTGGAATTTTCGATGATTTATGGTATATTGTGATCTGTATAGAGTACCCGTGATAGACCAGTGGATAAGTCCTCTGCCTCCAATTCCGTGTCTCAAACGGTGAAGAAAAACATCGAAAGGAAACCTGCATACTAGAGAATTTTCTTAATTCTCTGCGTGTGTGAAGTCTGCCAATCTGCATTAGTCCAAGCGTGGTGGACTAACCCATCTCATTCTAAGAGGAGACTCGAGCTCAGCAGTTAGCCGAATACGGGTTGATAACGAATGAATGAACGAAACATATCTATACTAATAGTATAAAGCTGAAGAGTTTGTTTGTTTGTTTGATTGAACGCGCTAATTTCAGGAACGACTGGTCCGATTTGAAAAATTCTTTCAGTTTAGATAGCCCATTTATGGAGGAAGGCTATATATTATCCCCGTATTACTACGGGAACGGGAACCACGCGGGTGAAACCGCGCGGCGTCAGCTAGTTAATAATAAAGTTTAGTTGATTATAAAGATTTGTAAGTACAGTTTTATTTTTGTCCTTGAGTCATGGTTTTAATACAGCATACCAAATGTTATTTTTTACCCCTTCATCGTTAATATTTACCCCCAACACGGGGTAAGTATTAACCGCTGACATTTTTCAAAAAAAGTGCTTCGTTCTGCTAAACCTGCCAATTTAAACAGCAATTTTGATATCAATATGAATACATTGCCGTCATGTAACTTAAGTAATAACAATAACCTTAGAATTGCAGGAGATATGTACAGAAGTTAGAAATTCGTTAATACATGCCCCCTCTCCCTACCGATGCAGCATCAACCATCTGAGCAAGGCAAGACCAAAATTCAAGAAGTAGAAGCAACAAACACCACAGTCCAGAAAATTGCTTAGAAGCGTTTAGCTGTGAAAAGCACTGCGAAGTTGCACTCTTTTTAGGTGGACGCTTCTATTCTTCTTCTTCTATCTTCTAACAATAGGTCATCTATCAGTATTACTATATTTTTTTAGCTATGTCAATGGTATTTTCATACCTTGAAATCTGACAGCATTACCAGTTAAAAATAATTTTGTTCCCAACTTATGGCAGCCAGCAAATTGCACAGAGGCGTCCAGCTGCGAAAAGTTAGCAAATTGTTTACTAGAATTATTGAAGCGAATCGTTATCTCGCCGCCCGCAATCTGCGAACAATATGTTGGCAGAAACTGTTATACGTTTTGACTTTAATCAAACTGTGTTTTTATAACCGACTTCCAAAAATGGAAGTTATCAATTCGCGTATGTTGTTTATCTCGCACATAATTAATGAGCAAGATTAACTAAATCGCTTGGCGGTACGTCTTTGTCGGTAGGGTGGTAACTAGCCACGGCTAAAGCCTCCCACCAGCCAGATCTGGACAAATTAAGATAACCTCAATCGGCCCAGCCGGGTATCGAACCCAGGACCTCCGTCTTGTAAGTCCACTGCGCATACAACTGCGCCATGGAGGCCGTCGAAATGACACATGCATAATTATTTTGTGTTTACTTACATTAAATGTTTATTATACTTTTTACACTTCCTGTACACACAACTCGATGTTGACAATTATTTATTATAAAATAATTATAAAATACACATAATAAAATCTATGAAGTAACTATAAATACCGGTATTTTATTATTGGGTACCAGGCAGCAAGCAGTGAAATAAATATAAGCCTACAGAATAATACATTAGGAGAAGGTAAGCCTTTTTTATTAAAGATAAAATTTCTCTCCTCCGACTTAATCGCCAGAATCCGCCGGTAATGGTACTACGGTGCTTCTGGAATATGCCTTCATAAATCACCGGAAAGGTTTCGTATTAGAAATTCGTATTTGTGTGATTTTATTTATGTAAGTATTAATTCGAACACTGTTTTATTCAATACCAGCTGTCAATTACGTACCAATATATTAGAGAGAGACGAAAGACGGCCTAATCCGAAAAATTACTTGAGTTTTTGATGTACCGGTAACTTTTGAACCTCATTGTAGCTACCAAACTATTTGTTGTAACATAATATACTCCGTATGTAACAAAATTGTTGTTGTTACATACGGTGTAGGTAATAAAAAATAGGTGTAGGTGCTACAAAGCACTAAATCGTCAACAATTTACTTAATAACGTTGTTCAACTAATATAATAAAATAAAATCTCGGACTTCGTTCTAGTAGCACAATAAACGCCAGAAAGATTAGGTATCGTATTCACGCAAAAAATTATAGCCCAATCTTTTTCATGACAAAGGAAATTACATTTTGTACTGAAACAATATAAAACTAGAATTCACCGGTACGTTTTATTCCTCTTGACCTACTTCTTCGCTAATGGCTGGCACTGGATCTTCAAGCTAAATTACTTTCGAGAAAAGCAGGTTACTTATTGGGAATGCGTTCCCAGACGTTAGTGGAAAATTAATCTTCTTTTGTCCCGTTCCTCTATGTGGCAGATACAAAACGATAGTAGTTCCAATGAATTTTACGTAGGTACTTGAGAGCCGTGATAGCCCAGTGGATATGGCCTCTGCCTCCATTTCCGGAGGGTGTGGATTCGAATCCGGTCCGGGGCATGCACCTCCAGCTTTTTAGTTGTGTGCATTTTAAGAAATTAAATATCACGTGTCTCAAACGGTGAAGGAAAACATCGTGAGGAAACCTGCACACCAGACAATTTTCTTAATTCTCTGCGTGTGTGAAGTCAGCCAAACCATATAAATAAGATAAATTTGAATATAAATGTAAATGATTCTGCTTTGGTTTTGTGTCTATTTGTAGCCCGGACAAAGAGATAATCGTTCCAGCAAGTTCAATATCATGTTTTTTGACGTTATTGAATCATAATAAAAATATATTTTATACAAATAAAATATAAATATAACTTTTAACAATATAACTTATTATTTGTAGAAAATACACCGCATTAACTTGAGCAATCAGTTACTTGATTTATTGCTATTTGTATTTTGACCTACAACTTATACAAGTCAACAACAGTGTTGCTTAAATGAAAGAAGTTTTAACACACTACGGGTGGGTGAGAGGGGGGGCATCAAAGTTCTCGGCACTAGAAGACGAATGGTACACAAATACTGGAGTTATTCGTTCAATAAGTAAGTTCAGTTTGATATGGTCAATGCAGTTTAAAACTATATTACGAGATTTTTCTTTTTTATTTTTAATGACTAGCAGATTAGTGGGAAAGTCAGTCAGTGGGAAAACGGTAATAAAATATAGTCTTAGTGAATATGTAGCTTCCTAATGATAAAAGCATTTTTAAGAGTGGTCAAGTGTATTTGAATTAAATTCTATTAAACAAACACTTAATTTTACTTTTTTTTTATAATATTGCTTAAGATCGACGGACTAATTAGATACTCATGGTAAGAAAACCCCTACAGATTGCCAATAAACAGAGCAAAACATGCCCGACAAGTGCCGACCTGCGAATATCAACCTAAGAAATAACAGAATATGACTTCCCTTGACGAGCTCTCTTACGGAAAGCTCTACTACTACTTGTTAATAAGTTAGAGATGTGTCCCTCACTCATGAGGCACCTCGTTTGAGGTACTCGTAATTGCAAATTGAAAGAGATCCTCAAAATTCAACAATGAACCACCTCGTTCATGATTCCTCACTTAAAATTGTAATTGACAATAGACCTATTTACGCGATGTTGTCATCGTTAGATTGTAAAATACGTTAGTTTATAATCTCACTCGTGATATTATAACCTGCCGCCATATTGTGAAATGAAAATACTGATTACAATTTAACGTGTTATTTTTCGGTATATTATCTATCGAAAGTGAAACCGTTAAATTGTCAATCAGGATAAATTTACTATAGAGTTACAAAAATATAATATAAATAGCATAATAAAAATAGTAAAAAATTACAATGGTCATTCTAAGAAAACATAAAAAAAAAACAGAAAATCGGAGGGGTGGCTAGTGCGTTTCCTGTTTTTTCTAAACACTTAATTTTAAACACTGTTCTTCCATTAGTAAAATGTTGTTATTGTTATTTTAATTATTAAATTAGTTGATTATAAGTATAATTTAGTCAAATCTAAAGTTAGGTTAGGTTAGAACATGACATTGGGGTCATAGGCCGGGTACTTAAGTCACATAATAAATATGTGATGTCGCATTTCTTGAAGTATTTTATTTGACTGACATAACTGTTTCATTCCTAACTCTAGAACACAGAGCGGTCTGCTGTAAGGCCGACCAATCAGGGGTAAGTTTAAGATTGCAATTTAATGGTTTCACTTCTGATAGATTATAATATACCGAAAAATAACACGTTAAATTGTAATCAGTATTTTCAGTTCACAATATGACGGTAGATTATAATATCACGAGTGAGATTATAAACTAACGTATTTTACAGTTTAACGGTAACATATACACGCGAGTACGAGTGAGTAGGTATATCATCAATTCACAATACGTGCACCTGCAGGCTCCAAGGTTAACATAGGTAAACTAATATATTACTCAAAATAAATTACAGAAAAAATATTTTATAAATACTGTGAACTACTTATACTGCCTAAACGTTAACTATGATATGAATAATTATGAACCTTCAAAACATAAGCATTACATTTGTAATCAATATAATGATATTATTATAATGTATTGATTTGAAACCAAACGTTATATTGAAAACGAAATATCGCGTTCCAATAATAATATGTCATAAAAGTTATTTATCAAAAAAACTCCAGAGATCTGCCACAAAAATCGTAAACATTTTATTTATGAGGGATGACTAGCCTGTCCCACAGACGAATGACTTCGAAAACAAAAAATGAAGGGATAACATAATAATCTTACTTTATGTATTCTGACCAAACCGTATTAAAATAAAACTTTTAACATAAAATCATCATTATTTTTAACGGCCTACTACAGGGCATTATTCCATAAAGGAGAGGGGATATGGAGTTTATACCCACCATGCTGCGCCAATGCAGGTAGGCGGGTTTAGGGTAGTAATGTTTTAAATTCGTTCATTATCATTAAAAGTATCAGATGTTAATGTTAATGAACGGGACCTTAGGGTGCTCTCCGAGGCACGGGACTGTAACTTAGAAGGAAAAATATCTCAATATTCCTCCGACCTAAGACTCGAACCCAAAACCAACCACTGGATCAACAGGGTACTTAATATAATAAAGAATTTCATTTTATTAACCTAATTATTGCTGTATTCTGACCATACTAACGGTATTAAAATAAATATTTTCTGAATATCTTCAATTGCAAACCAGTAATAAAGAAACCAATTATTATAAATAAGTACCTAGGAGTATATGTGCACATTGCAAAATACTCTGTTTCTCCAAATGATGAATGATTAAAGACGTGATAACCTAGTGGATATGACTTCTATCTTCGATTCGGAGGACGTGAGTTCGAATCCGGTCCGAGGCATACATCTCTAACTTCTCACTCTTCAGTTATTTTGTGACTAAAACGGTAAAGGAAAAACATCGTAATGAAACCTGTATACTTGAGAATTTTCTTCATTCTATACGTGTGCGAAATCTGCCAATCCGTATTAAGCCAGCGTGGTGGACTAAATAACCTCTTATTGTGAGAGGAGACTCGTGCTCAACAGTCAGCCAAATATGGGTTGTTAATGTAAGTCAAATGATAACTATATAAAACAAAATCAATAGGCGATAAACCGGCGCACTGACTTTGAAAAGTGTTACGTGTTCTTCAAAGTACGTTATACAGATAGGTACCTACTTTAATCTTCCTAACTAAAACTGCTTCTGGCAATTTATTAAAAGAAACCTCCAGTAACTTACTTGGCAGACCCGGATATTGATCTTCTTACACTAGCTTACTCGATTAGTAAGTATCTGGTAATAAATTAGCAAATTGTTTCCCAAGCGTTAAACACGGATCCTTGCAAAATATCACAATACCACAGTATATATAATAAGACAATACGCAGTAAAAACTTCGTTCTAGTAAGCCAAAAGATATTTGATGAGCTTATGGTAACAAGATATTACTTACCATTGGAAAGCGCATTGTCAAACCCCACTAGGTGGACATACTATACCGAGTGGGTTGCCGGGAGCCGCAGGATGTAGACGGCTTACATCGTAGAGTTTGGAAGGTTAGAGGTTTATGTTCAGAAGTGTACGTCCATCGGCTTATAATGACTGTAATAATGATAGCTGACTTTTTTTAGAAGAAGCTGACGCACTAGTAGAATCTCATTTTATTTTTCTGGCGGTAGAGTTTTACAAATCATCAAATTTTTCGTTTCTTTTGAAACGTCAAGCTTGTAAACTAAACTTCTTCAAATAAACAACTTTTATTTTCTGATAGTTTTGTCTACATATCGCTCACTCTTTCATCCCATTGCAACAAAACAGAAAGCGATATGCTATCTCTGCTACTGGTCACTCTTATAAATTTTGAAGCTCATAAAAAGCGTAACTATTTCCTATTTTAGCTTGCGCCCTTAAAGCGTTTTCCCCCTCGCAATACTAAGAGCCTATAAAGGCAACACAGACACATTCTGAAGATAATAAAACCATTTCTACATTACCATCGCAATATAAATAGGCCTTGGAAGTTGGGATATGTCTTTACCTGAAACAAAAAGAGTTATATGTTCACTGAAATACGAATAACGTACAAGGAAAAATCCAAACACAATAAGAATATTTATAAGTAAACAAAGCAATACGCCTATAGAAATGGAGTTACTTTTGTTTTTGCCGATTTCCATATCAAAGTTAAAGTTAAGCTTAAAACGTACTGCAGCATTTCGATTCGCTCTGTAATCATTATATCGTGGATATAATGTTGGCGTAAATAGCGGCTTTAGGAAGTTTTCGCTGCTATTTCAACTGGATTTTGAGTAGAATTTCTACTTCAAATGGCTGTTATACTTAGTAAGATGATTAAGAACTTGGATTTACTGACGAAATTTGATAATAATATAACATCATCGTCATAATAATAATAATCATGAAAATAGCAGTGCATTGCTCTACTGGGACCGAACGATTATCACTGACAGGTATATTGTAGCCAATAGACCTGATATAGTGCTAGTCGATCGGTCAGTGCGTCGTGCAATAATTGTTGATATTACTGTTCCACATGACGATAATCTGGTTAAAGCCGAAAAGGAAAAAGTATCAAAATACTTGGACCTTGCTCACGAGATTACCGCCATGTGGAATGTTGAGTCAACTATTATTGTTCCGATAGTTGTTTCAGTCAATGGTCTTATAGCGAAAAGCTTCGACCAACACCTTAAGAAGCTTTCGCTTAACTGTTGGATCAAGAGTCGGATACAAAAGGCAGTGATTCTTGAGACGGCGCGTATTGTGAGGAGGTTCCTCACTCTGGAGCCCTGACCACTGGCTTGCGGTTGCTTGGACACTCAAATGTCCCGCAGCGGGAGGGTGAATTTTTTTTTATAAATTTTTAATAATGTTTTGTATTTTATACTTATATTGTTAAAAATTTAAAAAAAAAGAAGTAATAAATAAATGAGAGACAAATAATCATCATCATCATCATCAATGTCAGCCTATTTTTAAAGGACCACTGTAGGATCAGTGGGACTATTCTGTAACGATATTTTTAGAACTCGATAGTGCGAATTTTGAATTCACTTATCTCTGTCACGATACTATAGAATGAGAAAGATGGAGGTGAATTCGAAACAAGAACTAGCGAGTTATACGAAACATCTATAATAGCACTAGAGGCCTGCTTTTTTTTTTTTTGCCCTTGACTACAATCTCACCTGATGGTAAGTGATGATGCAGTCTAAGATGGAAGTGGGCTAACTTGTTAGGAGGAGGATGAAAATCCACACCCCTTTCGGTTTCTACACGGCATCGTACCGGAACGCTAAATCGCTTGGCGGTACGTCTTTGCCGGTAGGGTGGTAACTAGCCACGGCCGAAGCCTCCCACCAGCCAGACCTGGACCATATAAGAAAATCTCAATCTGTCCAGCCGGAGATCGAACCCAGGACCTCCGTCTTGTAAATCCACCGCGCATACCACTGCGCCACGGAGGCCGTCAAAAAAGGAGTTTTGATAACGAACTTTTATAAAAACTAGCAATTGTTCACTGTATTTTAGCTTCTATAATACCCTAATATAGCTGTCAGCACTACAGGGACTGAGTTTCAAGAGAATAACTCTCCTAGTTGAGCCATTAAGGCAACATTTCAACGTTAATAGCAAAATAAAATTTGCTCGACCATCAAAAAATATACGGTGCGCTACTCTGCGGTACAGTCAGTAAACTACTAGAATAAGAGCCTGTAATAGTCAGACCATCTTCATACAAAACCTTATTTATTTTGTCGACCTCTCTGACGTAGGTGCTGTAATTCTCACAAGAGAGGTTTTGGGTTTGATATCGCAGCTCTGGTCAAGGGCTAATGGGCTTTGTCATTGAATAACAAATATATACGGTCGAATTGAGAAACCTCCTCCTTTTTTGAAGTCGGTTAAAAATAAACTGAAAGTTTGTCAGTCTCCATCCAAAAAAAGCAGACTCCTTCCATACGGGACTTCACAGGTTTCAAAAACCATCAATCGTCCAAGAAAGTGTAATTTCATTTAGAACTTTATCGTATAAAATCACGTTCCAGTCGCCAGTTGATTTGCTTCATTGATAACCTATGAAAAACACCTTCCTACTTTAAGGGTCTTTAGTATAGTATGGCCAGAAAGATAAGTGTAATAGATATGATTTCTCACGGTATTCCGTAGGAATGTCTAAAAAATACTTTTTTCATTTATTTGGACTACTGAGGAACTTGCTCCACCTCCTCCCAAAGCTAGCTCCAAACTCCCTAGTTACCTGTCATAGGTATTTAGTTAGGGCATAATCTTACTGTTATAGAAGAGGTACGTCCAACTACCACTGGCTCTAAGTCCACACAGTATAAAGTGAGCAGTTGAGTACGTTTCACAACTAAAAGGGAACTTTTCTCACATCCATTTAAAATGAAATTCTTGTATACTTTCAATTGAATGCATGTTCTTCATACATGAAATTTTAAAGAACTCCATAATGTACATACGTCGGTACGTGGTTTTAACATATTCCGCATTTCAAAGGATCTCACTGGGCTAAGCTTTTAAACGCTGTCGGGGGTGAAATGTCTTTTATTTACAATCGTTCTTCTATTTGAGTGAACACGAAAAGAGGTTCTTAAGCGAATGTATTTTTTTTTAACACAAATATCGCCTTGGAGCAATATTGGTTTTGGATTTATTTATTCAACAAGTTAGCACATTACCGCAATCTTGACTTTAGTAATGATAATTTAAAAATAAAGTTTTTCAACATCAATTTAAGTTGAAGAAGAATGGAAACTGTAGTGTTTTCATACACTCTCTGGGTGATCGGTTGATCACTCGGGTTATCACATCAATTTGGTTGAACACTGTATCTACTTAGTACCTCGTGGTATGTATTGCTGTAGCACCAAAGTACAACTAACTCGCCCTTTTGTCCGACGCTTTTTTTTTTTTTTTTTATTCTTTACAAGTTAGCCCTTGACTACAATCTCACCTGATGGTAAGTGATGATGCAGTCTAAGATGGAAGCGGGCTAACTTGTTAGGAGGATGAAAATCCACACCCCTTTCGGTTTCTACACGGCAGCGTACCGGAACGCTAAATCGCTTGGCGGTACGTCTTTACCGGTAGGGTGGTAACTAGCCACAGCCGAAGCCTCCCACCAGCCAGACCAGGACAAATTAAGAAAATCTCAGTCTGCCCAGCCGGGGATCGAACCCAGGACCTCCGTCTTGTATATCCACCGCACATACCACTGCGCCACGGAGGCTGTTGACATATACTACAGAAACAAATTTGGGACAGTAGGTAGTTAGGTTAACCAAGTTGAAAGTGAATAGGCACCTCCTAGGCAAGCGTGTTCCACCATTGGCTGCATCATCGTTAGTGACGATAATTAAATCCACGTCAAAAAGAATTTTCAAAATCGGTCCACAAATTACTGAAATATCGCTGAACATACATAAAAAAAAATATACCTAAACCTCCTCATAGTAGGAAGGTAGAACCTCCGCCTTTTTGTAAGTCGGTTAAAAAGAGCATAATGTTGCATCGACCTTGTATTATGACCGTGTTTTTCATTGTTATGGTAAGTAAATAGAGACGAAGTGTTGACAAAGATCCATAAACATCTGTCCACAATATAAACAAAATTACACAATAATTAAATGTTGTATATATTTATGTCTGTTTACAAGAGTATCAAATAAGTTAATTTTATGATAGGTAACATCTATACTAATATTATAAAGAGGTAAAGTTTGTAAGTTTGTAAGTTTGTCACATTTTTTAAATGGGGTAATCTTCGGAACTACTGGTCCGATTTTAAAAATTCTTTCACCAGTAGAATGCTACATTATCGGGGAGTGCTATAGGCTATATTTTATATTGGTATCATATATATTAGCCGAGTTATCACAGTTTTTGTCATACAGGTCGGACTGAAAATCCTCTTAAACAGACTTATTCGCATGCGCTGCCTTAACTATTGTGTAAAATTGAAATTAATGTATGGAGACTTTATGTATCTTTAAAAGTTCTACAAAAAAGTCCGCGACACCATATATCTACCTTCTATATATTAGCAGATATAGTGCCTTTTGTGTTTTAAAAATTATTAATTTTATATACTTAGGTTTACGTCATTATTTATACAACTAAACTTTAATCCTTCTTAAAATAAATTATTTAATAATAACAAGGATATTGTGGAGATAAGATTTGCCCTTTACAGTATGTTAATTACTTAAATAGTTTCGGAGATAATACAAAATTTCTAAAAGACGCAGTAATTCCGCTATATGACGCCCGGCGCTTTCATTTACGTAGTTCCCGTTCTCGTGTGAATATGGGGATCAAACATAGCCTATGACACTCGCAAATAACGTAGCTTTCTATTGGTAAAACAATCTTTCTAATCGGTCCAGTAGATCCAGAGATTAGAAGAAAGAAAGAAAGAAAGAAAAAATCTTTATTACAGCATTATGCCACACAACACAATATGCACATAATATCATATAATGCTAACAAATAATATTGTCATATTAAATAATATGACAGGACAATATTCTGCGATGTGTGGCATAACCCAATAAAGGGCCCCAACTCAGCATATGCTACATACTCTTTAAATAAAAAGAGCATGCAGCGCTGGTTTTCAGTTGGTTTACCTCCTACAACCACACGAACTTTACCTCTTTATATTATTAGCATAGAAGTCTCTATTTCTCTTGGTCATACCACCACTCTCGAAGGACTGGACCGATTTTGCTAAGGGTAGGAGTAAGATAGAGAAGTTACAGGGTAGGGTAGGGTACGGGTAGGCAAGCGTAGGGGTAGTGTAGGGGTAGGGTAGGTTTAGGGCCGGGTTTAGGGTAGTGGTAGGGTAGGGGTAGAGGTAGGGTAGTGGTAGGGTAGGGGTAGGGTAGGGTAGGGTTAGGGTAGGGTATGGGTAGTAGTAAAGTTGACATCGAAATTTACGCGGACGAAGTCGCGGGCGTCCGCTAGTTATATATAATATGAAAGCTTTGAAGCTGATTTTAATAGACCGGCCCGGAATGAAAAGCTGTAAAAAGTTGTTTAAAAACTCTATTATTCTGTTCAAGAATACATATTTATATTATAATCAAACAAATACTATATAAAAATATGCGGATAAAGTCGCGAATTAAAACAAGTATAGACACAAACTTCCAATATATTATTTAATGAGAACAGTAACACCCAGTTTAGTTGATAAAATGGCGTCCACACCAAATGTCATATTTTTTTTTGTTATTAGTCACTATTACTTTTGTAAATGTAAAGACTCAAATTCTAAATAACCTTTTAGGCAATACAATCGAAGGCCTTTTGGGTAGCACTAAAGACTTTTCTTTAAATTTCACAGAACGGAGTGCCCGATTTGGTTTTGAATCTGATGAACATAAAGTGACAACAGAAGATGGATATATTCTTACCTTTTTTAGAATGAAAAAAAGGACTGCGGTAAGTTGAACAAGACGCCAGTGATACTTTGGCATGGACTTATACATACCGCTAACCATTGGTTGGATGCTGGTCCAAATGCAAGTTTGGCGTATCTGCTAGCTGGTGAGTGTCATGATCTGTGGCTCGGCAATGACCGCGGTAACTACTATAGTAGAGCACATGTCCGTTTAAATCCAGATAAAGATTCCAAATTTTGGGACTATTCATTTGATGAAATAGGACGATATGACTTACCTGCGACCATAGATTATGTTTTAAAATATACTGGAGAAGACAAAGTGAACTTTATTGGCTATTCCCAAGGTGGTGCTACACTCCTCATTTTATGTTCAGAAAGACCTGGATATTGTGACAGTAAAGTTAACATCTTTCTGGGTCTTGCTCCAGCGGTAAAAATTAGCAACATGAGGTCAACAGTGTTGAGAGTGTTTCTGGAAAGTTTAATTCAATTGAAAGGAATATTAACAACATTAGGTATTCATGAAGTATTAGCTAAAGGTGGAGCTACACAGGACTTGATAGGTCTCGTGTGCTTATTGAGACCAACTGCCAGTATCATTTGCGATGCTGGAGCAGGATCGATAGACTCATTCCACCCTGGATCTGTTACAGGCGAAACTTGGCAAATGGTATCAAGACACACACCGGCTGGAACTTCGTTGCGTAATTTATTACATTATAGTCAGATTTTTAAAACGGACAAATTTCAAAAATATGATTTTGGTAAAGCGAGAAATCTTGAAATTTATGGGATAGAACAACCACCTACCTACAATTTAGCAAATGTTACTGTGCCTGTTGTAATTATCTATGGAAACAATGATTATATAATTGATGAGAATAATGTGGTGTTCTTGAAACAGGAATTGCAAAATGTGTTAGAAGCGTACAAAGTAACTGACCCATCATGGAACCATATGGACATGGCATTCAGTCAGTATATCAATCCAATGATATTTCCTAAAGTGAACGAGTATCTAAAATACAACAAACAATAAGAGATCGAAGATGAAAACTCATCTAAAGTGGATACTTTATAATGTGCCTATAAATTTTATAATAACCCAAAATATCAACAAAACTCGAATGCCGTAACCCGTGCTGCAGTAAAACTCGTTAAAGTACTAGGTTTTTTCTAATGATTTTAATTAAAATTGAATGATTACCATTTATTATTTATTCCTTTAATTGTGCGAAATAAAATATTTTTTCTTTTTATGTCTTTTTCATTTGTTATTTATTTCATTGTTTAATTAGGTGATGTACATATCATTAAACTTTTACATTTTATTTTGAATTGTGTATTGCATTGTTGTTCATTATTAATATTAAAAAGAAAACAATTGATACAAGTAAAATACAAAAACGAAGAAGCGAGCCATTATTATGGATAAAACAGAAAAAAAAATGGCCCGGGTAGGCGTAGTCACCGCTCGGACAGTTCTGTGCGCGGCTTCAGAGCGCGCATGGTTACGATTAGCTCCTCAGGAGGACAGTTACGCGCACGGCAGGGTATATACAGGGCTAGGGTTTTTTCATGATAAGAGAGAGATATGAAGCTTAGACCTACCACGCTGCTCCAATGAGGGTCGGTGGCCTTAACTTAGCGTATAAAATTCTTTGATTCCTTAGCTATTCAACAGTGGAATTATATTTTGGATAGATATGATAGTTACGTAGCTACAATAGCAAAGTCTGGCAAGGGCCCTCTCAAAGTCTCTACGGTACGAACTATTACAGCCTCTCATTCTGTAAGACAGGGAAACTTCTCGCTATAATACTCATGACCTTAAACATAGCTATTTGTCGAAAGCTGTACTTATACTGTACTTGTTCTGTACTAAGAAGATAATATCAAAGAACCTACTTTAACTAATGATATATTAAACAATTATATTAATAAACATAAATCTGTATATGAATATCTTCTTTTCTCAAACACTCAACAAAATCCGTTAAGTATGAAGAATTTTTGATAGTTTACAAAGTGGCAGAAGCAATGTAACACTTTTGAAATATGACCTAACTTAGAGTCACGTGACTAGTATTTACAATAAAACAATGTCTGTAGGTAGGCCGTTCATCATACACTCCGCAATGCGACACTTCATGTAAACACCTTCATGTTTTGGCGAGTATGTGTCACTTAACCGTCCTAAGCTCCCATGGGTCTTACAGACCGACGCCATTAACGTGGCGATGAATGTTGTTTTTTTTAAATTAATATTTATTTTGTGGTAAGAAGTCACGTTCATTATTTCAATAGTAAATTGCTAGGTTTTCTCAATGTACTCGTGCTCTTGTCATGTAACGTGGGTCGGCCACGTGAAAAAAAAAAGAAAGAAATATGACACTGTGAGTAGTTACGAGAAATTTAGTTTGTAGTAGTAATAACTTTAGAGTAAGTTATTTATTCGTTCACTAAAGTTAAATGCGTTTATGTGAGCCAAGTTTTTTTTCTTTTAGCTACAAAATAAATCGAGGAATCAAGTGAGTTTCTTTGTTCGTCCCCGAATAAACCTACCAAAATTTAATTATTTAAAAATTTACCGAGTACCTAAATTTAGTTATTTAAAAATGTTTAATGATATTTGTTGTATGATATGATAAGACAATGTTAAAAAACTATGTTTGGTTTCTTTTGCATATTTTTCAAGTATTTATACGCGCACGTAAGATATACATAATTAATTTCTAGTAGGCAATAAAATACACTCTAAGATTTGAATTTATTCCAAGTATTAAGAGACTAAGGTAAAATTAATATACATTTTATTATAAATATTATCTATACTAATATATAAAGCTGGAGAGTTTTATTGTTTGATTGAACGCGCTAATCTCAAGAACTACTGGTCCGATTTGAAAAATTCTTTCAGTGTTAGATAGCCCATTTTTTCCATTAGCCAATAATTATTTTATCCCCGTATTCCTGCAGGAACGGGAACCACGCGGGTAAAACCGCGCGGCGTCAGATATTTAAAAATAAGGTTGGTCTTTCTTTCCTTATTTTTTTTTAAATAATTTACCAGGTCTTTCGGACCAACGTACATGTTTTAAAAGGTTAATATGAACGATGTTTCTGTAATAGCTACTAAAGTGGAGTTTTAACTGCGTTACGCATGCCTTTGTCTAAAATTTTCCACGAAATTCCTAGAGCTTTAGTAATCAGAGTTAGTTCTGTTTTCACGAATTTTGTCGGATCTATACAAAGCTTCCACGTTGTAATCTTTGTAAGGTGGGATTAAATAGTATTTTGTAAAGTTTTATTGGATTGCAAAATAGTATTAGTTAGCTTTTGTTCAGAAATAGGGTTCACAAACGAGGCGTACTGTCTTGCAATAATATTTACAAATATCTAAAAGCAATTTCTCTAACGAAAGACGTTAATTTTTTAAATTGACTATTGACTAATTACTTTTTCGAGAATCGATTATACTGCAGCCATACATAACTTTTTATTTTGTATTTATTTTTTTCTCTGGAAGATCGAGATTTTTGTTTCGGAAAAATCTATGGTTCCCTCGGCATTTGTGAAACATTTAAGTATACTAGTACTATATAAATCTAGAAGTATATGTGTAATTTTGGAGTTATTTGTCAAAATAAATTTCCATTTCGAAGATGATCTGAAGATGATAGGAGGAACACTTTGGAAAAGAAAAGTTCACGATCGCAAAACATGGAAAATCTTGGGAGAGGCCTATTCTAAAACAAGACAATTTTTTTAAATAATTTAAATTGTATAGTTAAGGTAAATTGTTATTATTTTTAACAGTAATAAGTTATTAAATTTAATACCTATAGTATTTTAAAGCAATTGTGATCATATTAAGCTTAAGCTTGAAAGCTATTAAACCGCCTTAGAATTCCAATAACTCAGCCAGTATTACACATCAGAGGCCGTGACGTTGTGTGCCTGAATTACGATCGCACGTACCATTGGACCTAGATCTTGTAGCTCTTATGTCTTAATACATAAGGTTGAGAATCGCAGGAGCGTTTTAGCTTTTCTCGGTCCGTTGGATGAAGCGAATTCCTAGAACTACGAGGCAAGCATAATTTACACAAAGGAAATAATTATTGTCTTAATTAATGTATTTGTGTCGAACGAAATTGGGGTGATTAGCAAATTTAAGTGAGATCAAAATATAACAAGTGTTTTTACACAAAGTTAATGTTGTTATTATTATTTTGAATTCTACTTCAATAAACGGCCTAAAATATTTTGACAGCCTCCGTAGCGCAGTGGTATGGGTTCGATCCCCGGCTGGGCCGATTGAGATTTTCGGTTGTCGACCGTGGCTAGTTACCACCCTACCGGCAAAGACGTACCGCCAAGCGATTTAGCGTTCCGGTACAATGTCGTGTAGAAACCGAAAGGAGTGTGGATTTTCATCCTAATCCTAACAATTTATCCCGCTTCCATTTTAGATTGCATCATCACTTACCATCAGGTTAGATTGTAGTCAAGGGCTAACTTGTAAAGAATAAAAGAAACCCTTATTAAAATAATATACTATGCAAATACTATTTGTTTGTGATAATTTTACGTCGAAACCACTCAACAAAATGTCGTTGGTTATAGAAATAGATAAGAAATTAGAACGTGACAGAAAGAATATTTAAAGATATCAAAATTATTAGTGACAGAGCAGCAACTTAAATTGTGTCAACAAAATTGCCAGTTTTAATATTTTATTAGGACTGTACAAGACGTACTAGACGTACAGGACTAACATATTAAAATTATCGTTACATTTTCTTTATTTCTGTTTTTTGAGTCAAATTTGCCGCCCTCTAAAATCTGCCCTAGACTCCATCCTACTTAGCCTACTGGTAAATCTACCACTGGGTATACAGGGATATAATAAAGCCTATAGCACTCGTGCATTATGTAGCTACTTGTAAACGTAAACCGCAATCTCTATCACAAACTATAACCCTCCAGTATCAAGCTTAAGCCTTAACATGTCCCTAAAAAAGTAGTGTAACACGTCGCCTGCAGTACCGCAGTGCGACTGCGATATGTGGCCCGCACATAAAACACTGTTTTTGGTGTAGCAACACGTAATATGTATGCTAATACCACTACGATTACTCCCTCTACATAAATCTATGACTTTACGTGTTACTTGTAGGTACTGACGTCGTATAGATCTAACACCAGTGTCAGTCATATTCTACCTACTAGCTAAAGTATTTTTTTATTCTTTATAAGTTAGCCCTTACAAACAGAATCAAAACACGCCTGGTCCAGGCACTTATTATTCCGATTTTCCTGTATGGTGTAGAGACGTGGACTATTCACGCCAGAGAAAGACAAAGAATTGATGTGTTTGAGATGTGGTGTTGGAGGCGAATGTTACGTGTACCGTGGACTGCCAAACGCAAATGTATCAATTCTTTCACAGCTTCAAATTAAAACACGTCTCTCAACCATCTGTCTACAGCGCATCCTCAGTTATTTTGGAAATATCACACGCCGTGGGAACGAAAACTTGGAAAAAATTATTGTGGTGGGAAATGTGAAGGCCACGAGGTAGATCGCCAACCCGATGGTCCGATCTTCTTAAGGAAGCAAGAGCCCGCACCTTTTACAGTGCCGTCCAAATGGCCAGCGACCGTACTCGATGGAGGAGCATTGTAAACCAAACGATGACTCGCCAAGGTGGTCACGATCCTCAGTCATGAGAGACCGACTAGAGAGAGAGAGAAGTTAGCCCTTGACTGCAATCTCATCTGATGGTAAGTGATGATTCCATCTAAGATAGAAGTAGACTAACTTGTTAGGCGTAGGATGATACACCCATTTCGATTTCGCTTGGTGATACGTCTTTCCCGGTAGGGTAGCAACTAGCCACGGATGAAGCCTCCCATCGAAGAACCTTTTTAGAAAACCTCAATCGGCCCAGCAAAGGATCGAACCCAGGACCTTCGACAACTGATAAATCCCTTCAAGAGGCGATCAAGGATCGAAGTCCTAAGTGTCACAGGAGGTACCCTTAGAGAGTAATTCAGCCCTTGATATGTTATTCTGGACTCGACTTTGGCAGAACTTCGGCGCTCTATAAAAGTGATAGAACATATCTACTAGAAAAACTATTGTAATATATATCAAATGTGTATTTGTGACATTGTGAGTTTCTGAGTTTGTGACGTTGTAGGGGTAATCTAAGTATATGTACTAAACCGATTTTGAACATTCTTTTACCACTAGAAAGCCACATCATTTGTGAGTATCATGGGCTATATTTTATCCCCGTATTCCCACGGGAACGCAAACTACGAGAGTGATACCGCGAGGTGTCTGTTAGTCTATACTAATACTAGCGGACGCCGGCGACTTCGTCCGCCTTTAGGCCTCCTTAATCCGGCCCTATCACAAAATCCATTCATAGTGGACACCTTCTAACTATAAACTACCTCCCACCTCCCTGCCTAATTTCTTTGTACATCAAGCGGTTTTCGATATTTCTTGATGAATAACCTTTCGCATTTTGTATATTAAAATTATTAAGTGTAGGGGTAATTTATGTATTTACTGAATCGATTTTGAAAATTATTTTACCAATAAAAAAATAAAAAACTCACAACAAATAACGTGGCTAAAAGCCACGTTATTTGTTGTGAGTTTTTTATTTTTTTATTTTTTACAAGTTAGCCCTTGACTACAATCTCACCTGTTGGTAAGTGATGATGCAGTCTAAGATGGAAGCGGGCTAACTTGTTAAGAGGAGGATGAAAATCGAACACACATCGAACCGGAACACCAAATCACTTGGCGGTACGTCTTTGTCGGGTGGTAACTAACCACGGCCGAAGCCTCCCACCGGCCAAACCTGGACCAATTAAGAAAATCTCAATCTGCCCAGCTGGGGATCGAACCCAGGACCTCCGTTTTGTAAATCCACTGCGCATACCACCGTCACGGAGTGTCATAGGTTATAGTATATTGTCGAACATTAACTATGCTGGCTATAACGCAAGGTGTCGGCTAATAAACAATAAAAAATTATATCGCTCGCACTCGTGGCCCGGCAGTTCAGAGCTAGTTCCACAGCTCAGGCACTAATGTCTTCACATCTCAGTGTTCGCACATTGTATTGAAAGCTGGAAATTGGCATATCCATATACGCTTTATTACAATGGAAATAACCTAATTACTGCTGTCGCAGTGCGGCATGTACTTAGCTTACTCTTTAATTGATAATATGAAAACACTAGTTTAACTTAACCGAGTTTTGCGTAGCGCCTTTTATTGTACCTTTTGTTTGAATTTGTACAGTTTTTGAAATTTATTGTTCGTTTATTAAGGTTAATGCGCAAATACTTCCTTTTTACTGTATACGTTTTTACAAACAAATGAGTTTTAATAAAGCTTTTTAATAAAGTACCTATATAAATATCTGTTACTTTACTGTTTACCAAATTTTTAACCGACTACCAAAAAGGAGGAGGTTCTACGTTCGGCTGTATGTATGTTTTTTTTTTTTTTGTTATATATATTATTTTTGTAAAATACTAGAAGACATCCACGACTTAGGCCTAATGGTAAACAGTTTTTAAAAAATGCCACGAGAACCATGAATTTTCCCGGGGTAAGAGCACCTTATACAATATGTGATTATGACCAGGGCATAATCTATTTTCATTCTACATTTCAGCTAAATAGCTTTAGTATTTTGGCGCGAACAAACGTACATACTTAGTGAGACTAATATTATTTGTATCACTCACATAAATTATCATCGTCACCTAGACGTAGTTAGGGATCCGTAGAACATTTTGTACAACTGATTACTATCAAGTTAATTTTTTGTGAGTAGCTTCATAACGATGAGTCATTCAAGTCATCAACTTTTCATTTGTGAAAATTCTTGATTCTGGCTTAGTTACCAGAAAATAAAAAATTCTGAAAGTTGGAACGAAATAATGTATTAATTTGTAGGATATTGTGGTTGTTAAGTTGTATAACTATTAATAAATCAACAGTAAAAAAACATCTGGTTAGTAGCAACTTTCGATAAACTACCCTCCTCTCAACTTGTATTATAACGAGGTTATTAAAAGTGCTTAATAGTTATATTACTTATCAGTTGTAAAAAATGTTCTACGAATCCCTGACTAACACGGCGTTTCATGGAGACAATCACAGTCTCAGAACTCAAGTTCATAAAACACTTCTTTAAATTGAGCTCTACTTTTTAATCAGTCTTGCAATAAAAAAATACAGATTTAACTTGAAAAAAAAAAACACAATAACTTCCAATAACGAGCTTCAGAAAAGCGAATTGGAAAAAAGAGAAGTGCTCCAGTTTTACAGCGATTAATTAAAATTTTCTCACGGAAAATTGTTGGGCCGAAAATATTAAAATATTGTAGTGCTGGCGCCGATTAAAAGCTTTGTTTGAATTTTGTACAAGTTTACTGAGATCATAATTTGATGATCTTTTTGGAGCAATGGTGTCTTTGTAGCAATAGTTTTTTTTTATTCTATACAAGTTATCCCTTGATTACAATCTCACCTGATGGTAAGTGATGACGCAATCTAAAATGAAAGTGGGCTAACTAATTAGGAAGAGGATGAAAATCCACACCCCTTTCAGTTTTTACACGGCATCGTACCGGAACGCTAAATCGCTTGGCGGTACGTCTTTGCCGGTAGGGTGGTAACTAGCCACGGCCGAAGCCTCCCACCTGCCAGACCTGGACAGATTAAGAAAATCTCAATCTGCCCAGCCGGGGACCGAACCCAGGACCTCCGTCTTGTAAATCCACCGCGCATACCACTGCGCCACGGAGGCCGTCAAAACCGTCGTTTCTACTAAACTAAAAAGCGAAAAATAACATTGTATGTGCTACCTTCTGATCAGTTTGAAGGCGGTACCAAGATAGATGCTGTATTAATTAAAGCCGTTTCTGAAAGAACTGTCTGAAAATCTCAAGCTTTTATGATTTAAACGGATTTAATTAATACATCACTAACTTGGTTTCGCCTTCACTTCCTTTTTTTGAAGTCGGTATAAAATATTAGTATAGATGAAACAAACAGTTGGAGAAATTCGATGTTGTATGGAAAACCAATAGCCTGTAGCATCAGGCGTCTAAGGAATGCGTCGTATTATAAGCCACTGAAAGATGCCATGCCTTGTTGTTCTAGTGATTAGCCCATATGTGTATTCGAATCTTACTTCTTACTTCTACTTCCTTCGGCGCTACAACCCTTTGTGGGTCTTGGCCTCCTCTACCACTTTTCTCCATCCATTTCTATGCCATGCCTTTCTTTCCCACGCAGATAATTTTTCCATTTCTTGCAGGTCCTCTTTAACACAATCTAGCCATCTTTTTTTAGGTCTTCATTTTAATCTTTTTACCTGTGGCCTCCATTTTGTCATCACTTTAGGCCCTCTAGTATTTGGCATCCTCTCTACGTGTCCTAGCCACTGGAGACGTTGGACTTTACTATGTCGCACTATTGTTTCGCCTTTCACTGTGTCTTCGAATCACGAGGGGCTTTAAATCCTTGGTAGCTTTGAAATAATCTTTATAAAATAATTTCTTCAAAAGTTTATTATTTTATGAGTTTGTATTCGCTACTCGTCCTGGTAGCAGCTCTGCTATGCATGCGGTACCGGGGCAAATGGCTAGTTATATAATATTTCCATTTCGCTTTGAAATCGTTTCGTAGGCTGGCAAAATATGAGTACATAATAAACGATTACATAAAACCACAGTTTATTTAGCATACAGTTCGAAAGACGAAAATAGCTGTACGCAAAATGTTTTAGAAACATCTTTCTAACTTTTCACACACACAACTTATCAACACACTTAACTATATTGATTCAAGGACACACTGGAATTCAGAATTACCCAAGTTTAATCTTATCTTTTATACTAGTAATATAATTTATATAATTTATCACCTTCACTTCAACTTTTTCGGAACATATTATTATGTTGCATTTAACATATTTTAATTTATTGACTTTGTATTGTAGGTAAACCAGCTGTTTAATTAACGCAGCTGTTTTCATTATTTTAGTATCATAATATTTTAACGTTGATGGAACAAAGGCCATTTATGTTGCTCCAAACATTGCTCAATGTATCTTAAACAAACTTGTGAAACTTGTAAACTTGTGCTAGTTTATACCTTTATTTTTAAAAATAGTGGACGCTCGCAACTTGTTTCTAAACATTCTGTTTCTACTCAATTATCAATTTGTACAGACTCATTTTTATTGGTCTATAATAATTTCAGAACTGAGTGATTTCTAAGCTGTGTAATAATAGCCTATTACACGGAACTCTTGTTCAAGAGGGTTGTTTGGAACAAATTAGAAATTATAGGAGAAATAGCCATAAAAGGCACTATTTTATGGGATTATTTCATGTGAGATTAGTTTTATTGCCCGTGTATAATACGCGTAAACTGTTTTATTGAATTGATGTATGTTTTATAAGTATTATGACAATAATTTTGGTTAAGTATCATAGTTGGTATCAGTGGTATAAGATTAAATTGGGAATAAAAATCTCTGGAACATTTTTTACATCTTCGGATCTTTCTGCGTTACATTCGATTTGAAATTGTTCTTGAATTCACGATATTCTCGATCAGGAAAAGCCGTTTTGCCGAGTTTTCTAAATCTGAGTTTCATCGAATCTGAATCGAATGCAGTACGGAAAGAGCCTTCTTCTATTTTATAGCGTGCCTTGTATAATGACTTGTAAATAAAACGCCCGTGACCAGCAACTCTCTGAAATACGTTAAATAACTAATATGACGTGACTGGTAGCAGCTACAGCCAACGACAGTGATTATACTATAATTTTGTGGTAGAGGACACCCAAGGTCACAAGTCCTAGGACCTAGGTAAAGGGATTCTTTAAGAATACATTAGAGCTCACCTCCCCTGCCCGACATGTTCTCCATGCCCACACTAAACAATTGATGATCAATAATTACAACATAAAGCTTTATTGCAATAAACCACTAACGCGACTAGCAGCGTGACGGTGTTCACCAATTACCCTCTCTAGGAACTCGTAACACTAGTCATCACAGGTGTGTTTTATATTCTTATGCACATATTAAAAAAAGGAATTATAGAAGAGATATTATCATCATAATGCCGTAAATGTAAGGTCAGGGTGTGAATAAGTCATAAAATATTTATTACGGACGCTTAAAACGTATGGTAACGTGCAATAAAAAAACTATTATGGATGGAGTGGCGAATTTTATAGATTTACTAGCTTTTGCTTTTTATAATTTCATATTTATTTCTGTTTCATTGGTCGGTTTGGAGATCCTTTAAAAATGCTGAATGAATACCAATGCGTTCTGAATGAATAATCAAACTTGGATACTATTTGTTATGAACCGGCGTACATACAGCAATTTAACGTTCCGGTAAGAAAAAGCGTCATGATCAACAACTTTGTCTGCTGACTCAACTTGCCACGGCCGAAGCCACCAGCAGAAAAATTAAGATGAAAAGTTTTTTTGTATATTAGTATTTTTTTATTATTTGACCAATATTTCTCATACCTTCCAATTACAAAAGAAAAAAAAATATATTCTGTAATTGTGCCACACACCACAGTGCCTAAGTACTATTGAATTGACTCAACCACCTGAGCAAGGCAACACAGAAACTCAATTAGTCGAAATATTGTATTAGGAGTAGATTTGACCTTGACCTCTCGGTGTAAAGCCCCTTAACCGTGCAGTTATTGCAGTCCAAATTTTACCAGAGTGGTCGTCAGTAAACACCACAGAAACCCGGAAATCAAACACTAAAACACTCAGAGGGGACACCTCGGTCCATAAATAACTGAGTGTCCTCAAACATTACGTCCAAAGCACATATTTTATGATTTCCCCACTCCCTAGTTCTAGATACTCACGTTATTACAATAATGATAAAAGCAAACTCGTGTATGAAGCGTGCTATAATTGTTTTAAAGAGTATTTTTTGGAAAATGCTCTTTGCAATTAGAGAGGTTAGGTAATATTATAGAGATCTCTTTTTATTTTAAAATGCAGGTTTTTTAAATATCAAGTGATACTAACGTAACTTCTCCAGACAATGCGGATCAAATTTCCTATTATATATCTAATGCAGGCTGTCTGGCTGATTCTGAATTTCATGTTTTTATAGTTTAGTATTTTGTATTGACTTGATTTTGAATGGTAGAATTTGATATTTTTATAGTTTAGTATTTTGAATAATATCAATAATTTATAATATGTATAATATGCACTACCATTCTATCCAAAACGAAAATCTAGAATTTTCAGTCTATTTTATTTGCGGCTCAATACCGGACCAAGCTTCCCTTCTTATAGAAGAGGGGATATAGAGCTTAGATTCGGCATGCTATTCCAATGCGGGTTGACGGGCTTTCGGTAATAATTTACCATTTAGTAACGATCACTATCAGATGTTAATTGATAACGACCTGCGGTACGATTCCGCTACACACACACACACACACACACACACACACACACACACACACACACACACACTCCTCCTGAACGTCAACCAGTTTCTCCAGAACCTGTACCATCAAAGTGCTCCTGACAATTTCTTTGTCTGATCTGGCGGTAGACATTGGCCGTGGCTATTTACCACCTTACGGGCAAAGACATACCACCAAGCGATTTAGCGTTCCTCGTACCGGAACGCTAAATTGCTTGGTGGTATGTCGCGTACAAACGGTCATAGGTAAAATAAACATGTAGCCAATTTGTTATTAAATATAAAAATCCATTAATGGACTATATCAAAACCGGATTTTATTACTCAATCCATTATCTACGAATGAACAGCCAGGGACAAACGGGTTATAAATAAGTAGTAAAATATTGGAAAAATGTGATTTTTCCCGCACGAGTATTGGATCAAAATACTTACAGTAGAAATATCCATTCGAACACACTCCAAACATACATCGTGTCAAACACACGTGTAAATATAACGTAAATGAATGCGGATACCAAACAGAGACGAAAATCTCCACTGACTTAATCCATAATAATTTGATGTCTTCGGTACGTTACGAGTGTGTCGCTGGCATAAAGTTTATGAATTACCTCGTTTCTTGGCCTTGCTAGTTACTTTATTCTGCTCCTACCCTATATGCTACGTATACTTTCGGAGCTACAGGGATTTAAAGGGTCAGATTTGCGGTGCTGCCGCGGATCCCTGAAAAACGCTCCATACAAAATGGTACGATTTAATGACGTCATAGGTCCTTATTGATGGTTAGATTTATAATAGAGTCGCTACGAACAGACAAACTCTACGATTCAAAAGTGCTTACCTACATGAATTGACATAATAGGTAGATAGTACCTACACTGAATAAGTAAATTCATAAATATAATTAAAACCTAAGATTTTATTGTTTTAATAGACTTTAGTGATATTTTTAAGTTAGTAACTTCAAATAATTGTAGAAGAATGTTAAACAGTATCAACGAAGTAGGTAGGTACTGGGACTCTGAATAAACATATAAATACCAAGAAATTATTAAATAAAAGTTCCTTTGTAAAAAGAAGCCTTCACAAGGTACCTACTGTTCAAAGAACAAATTATTTACGTAGTACCGAATACCAGTATGAACTACTCTACTCAAGCATTGAGTTAATAATAGGGTCTACATATTTAATCCAGTCTCGTTGTAAAGAATTAACTAAAAATGTTTTCGATTACATTAAAAATAAATAATAAATTAAGTAATAGTAATTTTAGCCTACTTCATAAAAATATCCATCCGATAAAAAGTCAGATTTTTAGTAAAGCACTGAATATTTTATTTAGTTAGTTTTTGTATCTGTAACATGACTTTATAACGTACATAAATACAAGCTTTCAGCACTTTCAACACTCCTTGTGCATATAAATTTTAACATTGCAAAATTTATACTCGTTCGTGAGGGCAATATTTTTAAAAAGCTATGTAATCTTCCTCGTACACTGATAAAAAAATGAAAATGGGATTATCACAGATATACTAAGCATAGCTTTGTACTATTGGAAGGAAACATACGTGCAAATAAACTAGTATTCTCTAGAAGTCAAGAAGATTCATAAACTTGGAGATGTAAGCATTGTATACTAAGAGCCTGTGGACCCCAGACCTTCGTCATTTAAGCTCCTACAATAAGTAAGTACGGTAGCCAATGGAGTTTGGACCGTGGTAACTTTGGGAGGTAGAAGGTCTTAAGGATCCAGACCCTGAACCGTCTAAGTATAAGGTATAATTTCTTTCATGTTTTCCTCGGCATAAAATGAGAAATTATATTCCCAGTCGCCAGTCATTTAGCTTCGCGGCAACCCTTCGAAAAACATTATTTAATTTGAAACTTCAAAGGTCTCTAGCAAAGGGTTGCCATGAAGCCAAGTATCTGGCAAATGGGGATATAATTTCTTATTTATACTGATAAAAATATAAAAATTACACTTTATACTTAGAGGGTCTGGATACCTAAAACCTGCTACCTCCCAAAGCCACCACGGTCCAAACTCCATATTTGTCTACCGTACTTACGTAGGTACATACATTTGGTAGGAGCATAAGCTGACAAACTTTCAGCTTTTTTAAAATGACGAAAGTCTGGAGTCCACGGGCTCTTCGTCTATTGATATGTTACCTACGAGGACCGGCCAGTCAGCACTTCAAAATCTTACCTCATAAACAAATCAATGTATTACCAAAGTTACAGCCATCTGGATCTAATCGAGCGTATTTTCAAAGATAGGGTTTGTTTTCTTTCTTTCACACAGGCAGAATGAGCGTCGTATATTTTTATGTAACTGTTCTCGAAATCACGTGTACGAAATTGTATAATAATTTAACCGGAATAACTCTGTGAATGTGTAATATATTCTGGATTAATTAGATAACAATATATTGTCAAATATACATTGGGTTTGGGAAAGTAGGTAAAATTAATAAAGCGAAATTATGGGTATAATTATTATTATGAAATACTCGTACCGCGCATACATATGATTTTCGGGTTGCCATGGTGATATATTGAAAAATTCCTATTATTAACCGATTTCAAAGAGGAGGAGGTTCTCAAGTTGACCGGTAAGTTCGTTTGATCCTTATTTTTATGAAAAACTCGTACCTAAAAAGTACAAGGGAAACCTGTACAAGGGAGGATCCAAAAGTAATGGTAATAATTTTATAATCAGATATTTGTACTCGCATATACCTATCTTTACAGACATATCTATGGAGATACCACATTGATACCGTTTGAAATTTAAATTCGTTTACTACCCCTAAAACTCCGGTACACGCAATATTAACTTTTTACAAAGGACTCAACTTTTGAAGTGTCTTAATTAACAAGGTTCCTCAGCTCTATTTAGTTATTTGTTTATCTTGCCATTACGCCACAACAGTTCCGTTGACTTTGGTAATTGTTTTTTGCTTGATGAAGTTAATTTGGGAAGTCCCGATTTACATTTAAATGGGATTGTTAGTGAAGTCCGCTCAAAACGTCTTGAGCCTTTTTCCAGAGGCACTTAAAAGTGAGCGGGGAGAATTAAATGAGAATAGCGACGAAGGATCATTTGAATCCTTTTTACTCTTCTCTGAGGCGATCGACACAACAGCGCAAAAAAACTTTCTCGTGTTTTAATATGTGAAACTTATTATTTGTTTTTGATGAGGAAAGACGCATATCTAGGGCACGAGAGATATGAGATCCTATATCTCTGTAGCAAAAGTTGCCGGAAAAATAATGAATGGTCGCCGCAAAAAGTCTTGGCCTTCAAACATTTCGTCTTGCAAAAGATAAAGAAGTCAACCTTCGTAGACAAGCGGCACTACAAGAAGAAGAAGGATTTTTTTTTAAATTCATCTTTGTGTATATTTATTCTTTGCGTTTACAATTGAGTTTGTATTCCGATAAGGTGTACTTGGTTTATATCTAGACAATAATTTATTGGTGGACTTTGGATGATAACTAAATATATTTTTGTAGAATAGTACACTCACTTTTGTATAATTTTAAAGTTGTCGGTAATGGCAACGTGGCTAAGTGATAGAAGCGCTCATGCTGCGATTACCAGAGAGACGTTGGTTCGATTCCCTTTCCATGATTATTAATTTTTTGATATTATATTTCTAGTATTTTGAATTGCAACAGTATAATGATAGTTATCAACTGATACTGAAGGTTTATCGTGCTCTTTGAGGTACAAGGGAATACAAGCTTTTAAAGCTCATTTGTTATCATAAATTAATTGGAAAAAAACAAACTAAAAAAAAAATTAAAAAAAAAAAACAAAATATAAATTTTATTACCCGTCTAATAATAAAAGAATCGAAGCCCAACAACTCACGATCTGTATCCACTACCTACTGGTCATATGATATAGTAAAAATAGCCACTATTTTGAAAAACAAATTAAAATAGCGGACTTTAATGTTTTATTCTAAATATTTCAATCGAACAACACGATAATTAAAACAGTATTTTATCTCTTTGTTATAAAACAAACAATTAAAATACTCATAATATCGATCATATTATACATAAAAGGTTCATACAATGTGACCCGGTTCTGATATAACAATTTCTCTTAAACATACTCGTATAATAATTGTTGTTTGTTTTGTACCCACTTCCTTCCTTCATATTAGCGGGAACGTATTCCGTGTACGTAACTTCGTATTCCATACGCAGATATCATCAAAACAAGGCGGAAACCTTTTGTAAGAATCGCATCAATCTTAATATTTTTTAACCCCGCAAAACAGGGGTGCTTATAACACCCCTGTTATATCTGTGTATGTATCCTGTGTATCTAAATTGTCTCTGTCTGTCTGTTTATATTTTTATTCATTAACTGTTCGAGCCTAAATACACGGCAACCTTACAATACGAGCCGACCCGAGAGCGAGATTTCACGAAGCATACCGAAGGAAGACGAATGCGGCGGCCACTACACACAAAAACTTCGTCTTTTATTGTACATCTTGATTAAAAGTCATTTACCTAATAATCTGTTAAAACTCAATAAAATCAAACCACAAACGAACGAGCACTATTGTTTTAATGAAACATTAACTAAAGATCCATTGACGGCGATATTACCTAGTATTAAGTGACGATTCGTCTAAAAGGAGGAGTCCACTGATCCACATCGTACGTATCGGACGCTTATCATGAATCTGATTTTAGTATTCTTTGTATAGAAAGTCATAGAAGTGCGTCCACTGTGGACGCCTACCATAGGATTGAAGCATGCTTACTCAGAAGAGATAAAAGCTTTTTTTACCCATACTTCTGACGGTTTCCATACTATAATGCTAAATCTCTTTTATTAGCGGTACGTCTTTAATAGGGCGGTGACTAACCGAAGGCTGATGCTTATTGTCTACCGAAAGATTTGAGCTTGAATTGAACTCAGAACCTCACTGTTGAGGAGCACAGTTCTACCAACTGCGCCGGCGAGGTCATCGATAGTAAGAGCCCATGATAAGCCTGTGAAGTCTTCAAATACTGAAAAGGATACTTTTTGGCGGCCTCCGTAGCGCGGTGGATTTACAAGTCGGAGGCCCTGGGTCCCCAGCTGGGCTCATTAAGGTTTTCTTAATTGGTCCTGGTCTGGCTGGTGGATGGCTTCGGCCGTGGCTATTTACCATCCTACCGACAAAGACGTACCGCCAAGTGATTTTGCGTTCCGTTACGATGTACAGAAACGGAGAGGGGTGTGGATTTTCTCCTACTCCTAACAATTTAGCCCACTTTCATCTAACAGTGGAATTCATAGACATCTTAGGGGCACCTCCAGGGGTTCATTCAGCCGCCGAGTGTCGAATTTAACCTCTATTTGTTCAATATGAATGTTATTTAAACGGGTACATACCACGATAAAACGACGAGATTTTTTATTGTCGATATTTCGACCCAGTTGCATGGATCGTGGTCACGACGGGACTGGGTCGAAATATCGACAATAAAAAATCTCGTCGTTTTATCGTGGTATGTACCCGTTTAAATAACATTCATAATGAACAACCACGAAATAAATCCTCTATTTGTTTGAGAATTTGTCACTGAGCGGGTGAATGAATGAGGGCTATCTTGTAAAAAGAATGAGAAAATGTTTTTTTATGTCCCTAAAACAGTTTTGATTTTTATAAAATCCCGAAGATCTGGCTATTACAGGTTGATTTATCGTTGAATGAAAGAAAGCTACAATACAACTGTCTAGAACAGAGGGGCCACAACAATAATCCGGTCATCATTTCACCGCATTTATACAATGCGGTATAAACAGGCCACTTGCAAGCCGCGATCGTAGAAACGATATTCACGGAGAACAAATGTACTGTATGTTGCTCATACGGCTAGATTACTTTCTGATATCTCTTTTATTGTCTCCTAACCACCCAATACCACCCGATGTTGTTCAATGCGTTGATTTTTTTTTCTAACGCAGGTATCATCTTTATATTTTTAATTGAAATAAGCTTACTTATATTTAACATAGAGAGCCGTGATAGCCCAGTGGATATGCCCTATGCCTCCAATTCCGGAGGGCGTTTGTTGGAATACGGTCCGGGCATGCACCTTCAACTTTTCAGTTGTGTGTGTGCATTTTAAGAAATTAAATATCACGTGTCTCAAAGCGGTGAAGGAAAAACATCGTGAGGAAACCTGCATACCAGAGAATTTTCTTAATTCTCTTCGTGTGTGAAGTCTGCCAATCCGCATTGGGCCAGCGTGGTGGACTATTGGCCTAACCCCTCAGCTCAGCAGTGAGCCGAATATGGATTTGATAATGAATAAAGAATTGATTGTTTAATACTACATATTTTTATTAAAGATTTCCAACCCCTATTTCGATCTTAGTACCAAGGTGCAATCTACAATTCATTAAAAATGGTTCAACAATATGAACAAAAATAATATCAAAACGATATTAAATCAAAATTAAAAGGAAGGTCAATTAGAATCGTCTTTAAATTTAAAAATAGTTTATATAGAAATCTATAAAACAGATAGAGATTTTACATTTATGTTTTTTGATATAAAGTAAAAAAGAAAGAAAAATGCGTTTATTTTGAAATTATGCCACACATCACAATATCTTCAGTACACCATGACATCCAGAAAAATACCCTGCGATGTGTGGCATAACCCAGAAAATGGCCCCAGCTCAGCATTTGAATTTGGACACGTGATATCTTTGTTTTTTATATTGAAAACTGAGGCACGATCGTCTTAGTACATCCTGATAATGAGTTTCAGATAAGCTCTTCTTGCAACAGTAACCAAAGCTAAGTTATCCCTTCGATAGGATGACGTAAAATAAAATAATACATTTAAAATTAAAATTGTCGCTTAATTATGAAACCCACGTAAATTCAATGTTTAAGGTACAAACTTTAAAGTCTTACATTCTTAATGGCCCCAGTAATCCTCCCTGAAAACAACCCTCAAACTTAGTTGATACTAGAAAAGCGAAGGAAATTCTCAGAGCCAACTGAAGCTCTCTAATCCTGCTACGTTTAATGTGTCTAGCTTTTCCTGGTACACCATTTTCTTGTTCTTTAGATTTTCGTTAAGTTTTCTGTCATGTCATAATGAACTAAAAACTAGAACAATAATTAACTAAGTTTATTGTTGCATTTTATTTTAGAAAAATATGTACCTACTGTAAATTATGAAATCATTATTTAAGTAAAAATGATCTTAACAAAAGATACAATATGCAAGCCGTTAATTATAATATTTTTAAAAAAAGAGCAACTGAAAAAATATATTTTCATGTCACAATATGCATATTCATGTCACTTGCCTCTTCGTGAATAATTTAGCAAACCATTAGTAGAGTAATCAAACAGATATACTTGACTTTTTAAAATTATGTCAATTGAGCCTACTCGAAATATCACCACTTTGACTCAGAGCAACTCCACAAATTACCTCAAATTGATAACTTCCCCTCATGAAAGCACCCTGTATGCATAACATGAAATATTTAACCAATAACATCTAAAAGCGTGTATATTTCTAGCAAAAAATATAAAATTCCATATCGTATTCATCCTCTGTCCCCGACATGTTTGCAAATGAGAAAATGTATAGACCGAGAGCTTGTATAGAGTGATATAACACATTTTAGAAAGGCTGAAAATCTTGTCAGTCTATCCTCATAAAAGTAAATTATGAGGGTATTTGACTCATATCAAATTTAATATAAACAATATAGTACATGAAATAAGGATCCGAAATATATCGATATTAATTAATAAAAGTCAAGGTTACACTAAAATTAATGGGTAAACAATCAATCATCTGAATCCGGTCCGGGGCATGCACCTCCAACTTTTCAGTTATGTGCATTTTAAGAAATTAAATATCACGTGTCTCAAACGGTGAAGGAAAAACATCGTGAGGAAACCTGCATACTAAAGAATTTTCTTAATTCTCTGCATGTGTGAAGTCCCAATCCGCATTGGGATCAGAGGAGACTCGAGCTCTGCAGTGAGCCGAATATGGATCATGATGAATATCTTGAACTGGTCCGAGCTGGGAATCGAACCCAGGACCTCTCTGCTGAGAACCACAGCACTACCAACTGTGTCAGAGAGGTCGTCAAAAACCAACAAAAACGTGGCTACCGTAAACCAAATTTTCAGCCTAAAATGAGGTACTTCTGGTTACCATAGGCTCTCGGTCTACCTCGTCGTGTTTTGCGACGAATCTGTTTGACTTTGGATCTTTTTACCAGACTGGGAAGGAAGGTTATCATTTTCGACTGTACCTACTAATGTACATTTTGCTTGTGTACATGTCTCATTCTTTGGCATGCTCTACCGCGTTATTAGTGACAAAAAGGAATTCGTAACAGAGCCGGTCCGGTGAAGTACTACCGCTTTACTTCATTAACAAAGCATATTCGGTTCACTGTTGAGCACGAGTCTCCTCTCAGAATGAGAGGGTTTAGGTTTTAATCCACGCTGGTTCAATGCGGATTGGCAGACTTCACACACGTAGAGAATTGAGAAAATTTTCAGGTATGTAGGTTTCCTCACGATATTTTTCCTTTACCGTTTGAGGAGGCAAATTGATATTTAATTTCTTGTAATGCACATAACTTAAAATTGGAGGCGCATACCTCAGATCGGAATTGAACTTACGCTCTCCGAATCAAAGGCAGAGGTCATTTCATTGGGCTATCACATCTCCTTCGCTATACTTATCTACTGTAAAGTATTATTGTGTCTAGTTAATTTTTTTTTTAATAATAAATAAATATACTTAAACAATACACATCACTATCTAGCCCCAAAGTAAGCATACAGCTTGTATTATGGGTGCTAAGATAGTTGATATTATAATAATAATATACAATTATATACTACATATAAATACTTATATAATATATAAATACACACAGACACTGGAAAACACTCATGCTCATCACACAAATATTTTCCAGTTGTGGGAATCGAACCCACGGCCGTGGATGCAGAAAGCAGGGTCACTACCCACTGCGCCACGCGGCCGTCAATTAAAGAAATTAGATCTATCCATTTTGATTAACGATTCTTCAAACAGACAAAAATACACAGAATAAACCTAATACACCGTTTTGTGTTTGTGTTTAAAAACGCGTCTCAATATAAAATCGTTCATGCATAATAACTCCATACACAAAGCATGCGACTATAATGTTAAACACAAACTTGGATTTTAAATTTGCCAAAACCCGCAAAAGCGAACTTACCCGTTTAGCATTTGGAATGCATTTCGCTAAGTGTGCACAAAGTTCCCAGTACCCACAAGTTTGGAACGTATAGCCAAGCATATTGTGAACCCCTTTTGGTATTTGACATACTTTGCCATTACTTTGCTGGTTACTAGCGACCATACGTATCATAGCATAATATTCACCTAAATCATAGCATTTACAGGGCTTTAAGATAATAATCTTTTTGATACTATTAAAAAGATATATATTTTTTGTTCACACACACACATAGTTCGAAGAACCGATGGACGTTGGGGTCCCAAAGTGCTGGAATGGCGACCCCGCACTAGTAAGCGTTGGCCGACCCTCCACCAGGTGGACTGACGACATCAAGCGAGTCGCAGGGATTCGCTGGATGCAGGCGGCTCAGTATCGTAATGTTTGGAAGTCCCTACAAAAGGCCTATGTCCTGCAGTGGACGTCCATCGACTGATATGATGATGATGATGATATTTTTTGTACGTTGTGCGTTGAAATTTTTTTTTAAAAGGACATCAAGACCTCAAGTAACATCGTGAAGTCACAAAATGGACGACAGTGTTTTTGACGTTTGGAAAAATTTAGTAATATATAATTTTGAAATTAAATTCTCTATGAAATTTTTAACTTTTATTACTAGATATCGATATATTTCAGAAATGTAGTAGGTACATAAAATTATTATTGCTTATACATAATACCCTACAACGGATCAAGCAAATTTCTCACCAGTAGGTATAGCTATTCTGCATTATATGATATTAGTTTCGATTATATAATGCCCTCTAGCTAAAATTTTCAAAATTTCTTTAAATGTACACTACAGAACTTGACCTGCAACAGTTTTATTACAAGTATATATAACTGGCTAACCTGAGTTAGTTGTGGGCTCTTCTCGGACCGAGGCGCATTTGGAACCCTCATTACTTTAATTTTAAGATTTCGACTTTAATTACTACTAATAAATCATGAGCATGACATAACTTGACATTTCAAAAATGCTTGTATAAACTAAGCCTGAATGAAATTTGAATTTGAATTTAGAATTTAAAAATTCGATTATAGATAGTACTAATACTACGACGTTCTTAAATACGTCTTAATATTCTCAACCGCCTCAGAAAATAGTTTGCATTTAGAAATCGTTACGTTCGCAAGTTTCGCAACGGCAACTTCAAACAACCGGCATTTAACAAGAATATTATAAAACGCTTTGCCGTTGGACTTACACTAACCATAGAAACTTACACTGGTTGTATATAACTAGGAGACCCGACATAATGTAAAGGAGAATGGCGAGATTGCATGTATTTTGGAACAAGCTGATAGAGGAGTAAGGGGAAAACGGTGCTTACCATCTTAACCGACCCGCTGTCATCCTCTCCTGCACGCGTCTAATGACGATAGTGGACAATTGACTACTGTGGTGCACCCTGCTAGACAACAGACGAGGCTCTGGCGACCGATTATTGACGGTATAGCCATACACCTGATCAGAAGAGGCTGTAGTGACCTTGGGTTCCAAATAAACCCTAAAAGATCTAGCGCAGAAGGCAACGGGAAACCACAGCGACCTTTTTTATTCCCATGAGAGTTGCAAAAATGGATACAAAAGTTTCGAGGGAACGTTTGCCTTGTGACCCGCGTAGCAACCGGCGGTCTGAGTTTTCCGGGGCTCAGGGTGTGAAATTGACTACCGGCCATGGAGAAGCAGGCGGCAGCTAATCGCCAGAAGTGGAGGAGCATTTCACAGAAGGCGTCGCTCATCGCTGCAACCACGACCACTCTGCCAAGAGTGTACGATTAAGAAGAAGAAGAAGATAGAGGTAGCGTGCATAATGGAAACCTTTTATTAGTTGTTCCTGAAATTAGCGCGTTCAATCAAACAAACAAATAAACTCTTCAGCTTTATAATATTAGTATAGATTAGTAGGATAGTTAATAACCTACTTACATAAAACGTCTTGTTATTTTATACACCGTCAGAGTAAACTTTGTAGTTTCACATCGGTAATGCATTTTGCTAAGTGGGCACGAAGTCTGCCAACCGCGACTCTAACCAGTAACAAGTGTAGGTTACACGGACTTATATTTAGCTAGAAGCCGCTTGTTGAATAGTATTAATTATGATATTATCCATTTTGTTTACTTACTGTGAACTTTATTTTCTCCTCCTTGCTTCGTATTCCTCATTACTGAAGGTCATACTACGGAGTTTTTTTCCGGACGATGAGGATAAGTCACTTTGCCGTTAAACATTTCATCATACATTTTTTATTAAGAAATATTTATTGAGAGACGTGATAGCCTAGTAGAAATGACTTCTACCTTCGATTCGGAGGGCGTAAGTTCGGTTCGGTACAATAATAATAATAAAATCCTTTATTCAGCTAAAAAACAAATTAAAATCAAGAAGACATTATAAACTAATACTAACAGATCTTACAAGGTACTTAAAGATACCTACTTAAATTACAAAGTTACTATGTCTGTACTTACATAATATAATAAAGAGATATACATATAAAGAGATAGAGATAGATTTAAAGAAGAAGACAGCTAAATGGGGCGCTGTTGCTTCAGCGCATCGCATCGTACCGGAACGCTAAAACCCTTGGCGGTACATCTTTGCCGGAACGGTGGTAACTAGCCACGACCGTAGGCTCACACCAGCCAGACCTGGACCAATTAAGAAAACCTCAATCGGCCCAGCCGGGGATTGAACCCAGGACCTCCATCTTGTAAATCCACTGCGCATACCACTGCGCCACGGAGGCTGTTACGGAGGTTCTGAGAATTCCGCAAAAGGTTCAAAAGTAATTTGACATATACCAAGAAATAATTGTCAGTTGAGAAATTTTGTCATTGGACGACTGCGAGTAGTCCACGGGGATTTCAGTTTCGGGGAAAATGACGAGAGAATTTTAGTTCGTATAATTCGTCACATTTTCAACAGCTAATCGGATTTTCATGTAGGTTTAGTAAGGTAGATTAAGCTTAAGCTGTTAGACAAAATGTAGTAGTTAGTAGTTTACTTCTATCAGCCTTTTACTTACATTCACAAAATTTGCTTTAAAATATTTATAAACGTTGCAAAAGTATGTGCAAATTACGTAACACTCCCGATGCGGGAGCGGGCTGAGGGGCGTGTAGCGATGAATGAAAAACCCACGACTGATGCACGTCACTTACCCACACGCACGATTTCACACGCGCGCATCAACAAACTTGCCAGACTATAACGGACGCCCACCATTCCTCCTTATTCTGAACATCTATCTACTAACTATAACAGCCCGTTCACACAGTCATGTCATGGTCCGTTTTATCGGATACGTTTTATTTCATCAATGGCGCATGGAGTTGTATGAGCAACTTCACATATGGTACAATATTCAGAGGGCCTAGTGGCAGTTAGATAGTAACAGTATGAAAAAATTGAAAATTCCCAGTAGGCACCCTGTATTCAGTAAAAAAAAAAAACGGTCTGATTAATTATGACATTCCGTTTTGTCATCGAATACTGTTCGGATACTGTGGTTCCGTACAATTTTACCGGACCGGGGGTGAGGGGGAATTTTAAATCTCGCAACTGACTCTTACTCTTACAACTTATTAGATAATGAAAATTATTTTGTTATTCATCAACAAGTTATCGCGGTCCAAGGCTTTTTAAAAAAATCAAAAAATTCAAGTCATAATCATCATTCATTTATTTCAATTAGCCTTAGTTTACAAGCATTTTTGAAACGTCAAGTTATGTCATAATTTAATTTAATGGTTGTAATTATAGGCAATAACTGAATATAAAGTTATGAGGCTTTCAGAGGCTCCTTGGTCCGAGAAAAGTCCACAGCAAACTAAGCCAAGGTTAATTTTTTTACCACCATAAACAATAATCCTAAATTTTCCTTTAATATAAACAACCTACCTTGAAGGACACCAATTTCACTTAAAATCGAACCCAAGAACCAAATTGTAATCCTTTTTAACTGCGCCAAAGAAAGTGTAATATCTATCTCACTGAAAACTATTTTATTTTGACTTTTTCTTTCCAGGGCAAAACTTCGCGGGAGACAGTTGACAGAGATTCGCGAAGAGAACTGAGGGTATATTAAAAGCCAGTGTTACACAAAATATGAAGACGGGGAAAAAACAGGGTCACGGGGTCATCGCGCGACCGATATAGGCAAAAGTATGCGACCCGTAATGCTTAAGGTGACAACTGACCTGTAACGTTTCGTTTAATGTAACATGTGACAAAGTGAACAAATAGTTGGTGTAGTTGACTTTGTATTTGTATTTGTGGCTTTTGTATTATATATTTTTATATTTTTTGGTGTACAGTAATGAGTTTATTCATGTTATTTCATATCTATTATAAAATATCGTTGATGTAAACAGAAAAACGTGAGCTGTATTGCAGCTTAAGGTGACAACTGACCTGTAACGTTTCGTTTAATGTAACATGTGACAAAGTGAACAAATAGTTGGGTTAGTGGACTTTGTATTTGTATTTGTGGCTTTTGTATTCTGTATTTTTATAACTTTCGGTGTACAGTAAAGAGTTTATTCTTTTCATTTCATATCTATTATAAAATATCGTTGATGTAAACAGAAAAACGTGAGCTGTATTGCAGCTGGTGACAATTGACCTGTAACCTTTCGCTTAATGTAACATGTGACAAAGTGAACGAATAGTCGGTAAAACCCGCTGATCTCAAGCTACGTGAATTTTTAATGTAACATAAACAAATACAGTTAAAGAACGCGACCTGCTTTGTAGCTTATAGCTATCGCTAGTAGTTAATACAGAAGACCTTAAACAGAGCTGTGGTATATTTGACGTACGAGTATGCTAGTTTATATAGTTCGTCTTCTTCTTTAATTTAAAAATTAAAAATAAATTTGTTACTGATTGATGTTAACGAAATAAACTATTTTTATTTTTTATTTAATTTTTAATTTAATGTCTTTTGGTTATGCGAAGACAGCACAATGTACTTTGCCAATGTCGCGTAGCTTGGAGAAAACACAATGGAGGTTGACAAGTTAAATTGATTTATTTTATATTAGTTAATCTATGATACAGTTGACGTAGTTAGTTGATACTCGTAAAAATGTCATCCGGTGCCTACTGTTCGATATGATACAGTAAGTTAATGACATGTTGTCAATTAATTTGATGTTTATTTTAATAGGTTGATAATAAAGACCAAAGTAGTGAATAGGCCAGATAGTGCGTTCACATTAAAGCAGCATCGCGTAGGAGTGCCATCTGCTGTGTGGTGTAAGGTGACACCTTACCTGTAACGTTTTAATTTCATGCACCATGTAAAAAGTAAACAAATAGTGCACATATCAAGCCGCTGACCGCAAGTTACGTGAATTTTTGATGTAACAAGGCAGAAGATCGTAAAATGTATTGTGGCTTAAGGTGACAATTGACCTGTCACGTTTTGTCACAAAGTGAACGAGTGAGGTAGCACAACGAGCGACTGACCGCAAGCTACGTGAATTCTTAATGTAACATAACCCTATATAGGCATGCATGTGACTAGGCAAGCACGTAACCCTCTTTGTAGCTTTTTTATATAGACAACTTGCGCCTCAGAGGCATTCGGGAAACTTAATTATATTTATGTTATTTTGCTAATTTCTGATTGACTATAGATCACTCCGTAACCCGCTGAATAACTTTTTATCAGGCCCGTAGTTAGTGACTAAGTCTCGGATCCGTAAGACATCACTGCCAACACGCAAACGTTGAAGAAATTCGTTTTCAATCACTGAGGACGAAAATATTTTGAGGAGAGGCCCATGATTGTAGTGTTGGATAGTGTTTACAAGAGACCTATGTCCAGTAGTGGACGTTTATCGGCTAAAACTGATGATGGGGAATCGATTTAATCGTCAGTCATGTGAGTAGAAAGGTTTCTTGTTAATTGATTATGAAACACGGCTAAAACTCACGTGATATTAGGTCGAAGTATGCCCGACTAGTTTCGAACCCATACGGGGCCCTTAGTCATGAGCTGGTTCTTGCATCGCGGCACGATCCAAACTGCGAAGCGGCTGCGCGACGCGCTGCTGCACGCGTTGCGCGCGCGGAGAGGGGTTGAGTTGTGGGGAGTGAAGGTTCCGTTAAACTCTCCGACGGTTCATTAATGACATCTTCATTAGACTCGTCTTCTTGTAATAGAACACTAGTATAAGCCCGTTCCGACTTCAACTCCGTTGAACCACGAATCTGTCCTGGTTTATTTTTTATATGTCTATAACTAGTCTGTGTTCTGGTCCAAGTTCCAACTTATTTCTATACCAAATTTCATCCAAATCCCAACAGTTTAGCCATAAAAAGGTAACACATATTAGGTAGACAGACTTTCGCATTTATAATATAAATATGAAAGTATGAATAGTATTTGGAAATTTTGCCCAAAGCACTGCTCAAACGACGGTTGGCTGTGTTATAATCGATCAAACTTATATAAGCACGAATACAGAAAGCTGTAGCTCCAATGGGCTAGCTAATCTATGCACGAAAAGAGCAAGTTGTAGCTCCAATGTGCGAGCAGCTGTATGCATTCAGCAGCTGTTTAAAATGTTCTTCATATAAGCCCTGTGTTCAGGCATTAGCTTTGATGTGAGTCATGAGGGTGTCGAAGCCTAACAAAGATTAAGGAAGGCACTCATTAGGGTAATTTCAATTTTAAAAGCTTTATAGAATAGTTTATTTTACATGGTTTGAGGAAGTTCATAGGTTCTATTTATGTGACCTTAGACTTTACTTTTTGCATTCCTATACCAGGCAAGGACCAGCTTTTCATTTCCAGCGTAGGTAAATTAATAATTTGCCACTCTACGCTAGCTAACTTTGGAGCTAGTGGTGTTGTTTTTATTAGATATAAAAATATATAGATACCTATTGCTGGTATTTGGTTGGTGGCTTCGTGGCTAGTTACCACCTTACCGAAAAAGACGTACCGCCAAGTGATTTAGCGTTCCGTTGCGATGTCGTGTAGAAATTGAGAGGAGTGTGGATTTCATCCTACTCCTACTAAGTTTGCCCACTTCCATCTTAGATTGCATCATCACTTACCATGAGGTGAGATTGTAGTCAAGGGCTAACTTGTAGAGAATAAAGCTACTTTGGGAGCCAGGGTTTTACTTTATTATTGTATTAGAAATTAGATACAATGTGTTAATAAATACATTATATATTTTTTTTTTTTTTTTTTTAATATATATTGCATTAAAAATCTTCACATGAAAAAAGTCACAGCGAAATCATCACGATCATTTCAAATCATAAATTAATTATTTATTAATTAAACTAAACTCATTACCTCCGTAGTATTATAGTTATGTAGATAATAAACATACTTCATTACACACAATAACCTAATTTTGATCACTCGTATTGAAAATCCAAACTCAATCAGCTATAAATTAAACAATTGTATGGTTAATAATTAGCCCGGATGGTAATTAGGCTGGCTAACACAGACGTTCCATTAGTGGCCAAACTCTGATAATTGTTAAGGTATAACAATAACTGTTAATTTAGAAAGATGGTATTGGAAATTATGGAAATTAATATTGAATTAAATGTGACAATTTAAATGTGATAATATATTAAATATTAATTAGCAATAAAGCACTCCACCGAGAGCCGTGATAGCCCAGTGGATATGACCTCTGCCTCCGATTCCGGAAGGTGTGGATTCGAATCCGGTCCAGGGCATACACCTCAACTTTTCAGTTGTGTGCATTTTAAGAAATTAAATATCAAGTGTCTCAAATGGTGAAGGCAAACATCGTGAAGAAACCTGCACACCAGAGAATTTATTAATTCTCTGCGTGTGTGAAGTCCGCCAATCCGTATTGGGCCAGCGTGGTGGACTAACCCCTCTCATTCTGAGAGGAGACTCGAGCTCAGCAGTGAGCCGTGGGTTGATAACGACGAATAAAGCACCACCAGGCAACAAAGAAGCGCCATCTATTCATCATCATCATATCAGCCAATGGACGTCCACTGCAGGACATAGGCCTTTTGTAGGGACTTTCAAACATCACGATACTGAGCCGCCTGCATTCACCGAATCCCTACGACTTGCTTGATGTCGTCAGTCCACCTGGTGTGGGGGGGGGGGCGTCGACCAACACTGTGGTTTCTAGTGCGGGGTAAGTGAAAAACCATTACCTATAAACAGAGCAACTCTTATCAGGATAAGCAAAAACAACACGTTCTACAAAGTGACTTCCTTAAAGTGTTTTTCAGATAGCATGAGTACGGTGACAGTTGCCTTATGACGTTCATAATACGTACTATTATCGTGAATCGCGGCAAACCTTCAGAACTGAAACGAACTGTCACCGTACCCATGCTATTTGAAAAGCATCATCAAATTGAGACGTAGGTCAAATGAAACGTCTTCGCTGCCGTTTGCGCTGCAGAAAAGTGAGAATAATTGACCGTCTTTGACTTAAGGACATCTTTGCCGTGGGATTTGGGAGCCAATGATTGCTTAAAAACGCTCCAATAATAAATATGGTCCAATAATGACGTCACGTTCATTGACGACACTAAAACTAATATTGTTGCTCAAAAAAAGCACTCCCGCATTCTAAAAATTCTTCTCGTGTAAATAAGCTTTACAGTTATTCGATAAAAGTTGTTTTGATAGGCTTAATAAAGTTTCGGTTTCAAAAAGATATAATTTTCCTACGGATTAAAGGATCGAGTTAGCAGGTATCAACGTGGATAGGCTTTAAAACTTGAGCCCAAATCCCCTCTGCCGTTTTATTTAATGCGCAAAGAATTTTTATTCTATTTTACCGTATGGTCTGTTAAACTAGCGACTGGGATCGTGACGAATATCTAAACTAATTTTTAGTCTACTATATATTTTAGTTTAGTTTTTAGGGTTCCGTGCCTCAAAAGAAAAAACGAAACCCTTATAAGATCACTTTGTAGTCCTTCTGTCTGTCTGTCAAGACCCTTTATTTCGGGAATGCGTGGATACCTCCACTTAAGTAGATACCTCAAGTTCAAATTAAAACGTAAAAAAATAGTCTACAGTTACATGAAGTTGTAAAAAAATCAAACATCTTAACGTTGACGGAAAAAAAGATATAGGTTATTCAGCAGAAAACGCTTATTTCGACACTCGACGGCAATGTTTGGCAAAAACTGTACAATTTGATTCTTGCACTATGTGTGGATGATCCTGAGTACTGAACCCTCGGTAAGTGAGTACGACTCACACTTGTCTGGTATTTTTTTTACTGTTCGCGCTCTATTTGAAAAAATCTCTCTTTCAGCTTTTATGTTAGGTACCTACATACAAAGTAATATGGAAACGTAGTAATAGGTAGGGTTTTTAAAGCAAGCGTATTTCATGAACTAAATGAGATTTATAATAGATAGTGTTACTCGTACGTTCCATGGTCTACTTTATTTAATCAAAAACCTTATGAATTTACTAAGTATTTACTAAGTATATAGTATATATTTATCAAGGAAACAGAAACTCTTAACGAATTTAAACCCTAATGATAGTAATTATTTTGTATACAATATTTATATACTTGTATTATCTTGTAAATATAGAGAAATTGTTACTTCGTGTTGATAAATAAAAACTGTGTATAATTTTTGTTGAGCCCAAAATTGTAAATTAGGCCCCCTCTTTTTAATACGTGCACTGAATGATGCCATCTTGAAAATATATAGCGGTCTTTTATTACGGTTTGGGTCGTATGGTAATTTAATAGACTGTATTTTTGATGTAGCTACGAGTATAAGCCCGCCACTTGAGAAGGAGTTTCATTTTTCAGAAAATATGTGAAGGAATTTTTATAAGTTTTTTTTTTATTTTTGACAAGTTAGCCCTTGACTACAATCTCACCTGATGGTAAGTGGTGATGCAATCTAAGATGGAAGCGGGCTAACTTGTTAGGAGGAGGATGAAAATCCACACTCCTTTCGGTTTCTACACGACATCGTACCGGAACGCTAAATCGCTTGGCGGTACGTCTTTGCCGGTAGGGTGGTAACTAGCCACGGCCGAAGCCTCCCACCAGCCAGACCTGGACCAATTAAGAAAATCTCAATCGGCCCAGCTGGGGATCGAACCCAGGACCTCCGTTTTGTAAATCCACCGCGCATACCATTGCGCCACGGAGGTCGTCAAAGTACGTTACGTACTACATATCGGGTAAGTACGTTACCCGATATGTAGTAGGCATTTGGTATTTATTTTATATTAAAAATTAACGGACCACGCTTCTCACCGCCACCTAACAGTTAGACCTAGTTAGTTATTATCCTACTATCCTTACTAACACTAAAGTTTGTATGCATGTTTGTTACTCTTTAATGCCGCAACTACTGGACTGGATGCAATTTAAAATGAAAATCCTGGATTAACATGAAATAACAATGAAAATATAATAAAATATCCATGGTTTCCCGAGATTCGCGATAAACTAATGATTATGATTATATGATGAATGTCTGTTACTCTTTCACGCCGCGACCACTGAACTGAATTAGCTCATTAGAATGGAGATATATTACAATCTGGATTATCACATAGGCATTTATCTCGATAAATTACATTGAGAGATTACGTCCCCTACAATACCACAAATTTTATCTCTCTATAAGCGGCTGTATTATGTAACTCAGTGTACCATTCAAATAGTCACTACATTGTTTTTCGTTTTTGTGATCATCTAACAAAGTTATCTAGGAAATGAGCTTGACTACGCCATTTTACATCAAATGACAGAGATTTTTTGTTTAAACGATCATTAACATGAATATTTCAACTAAATTACGTAAATACCAGTTTTTGCTAAAATAACGTTAATTATTATTATTACCACTACTATAATAATGTAACTTTACGTAAAATGAGGATAATTACGTAATTTGGTTGTAAATACAAAGTTAGACGATTGTAAAAACTAAAATACGATGAAAACTATGTAGTGACTGATTATTTGAATGATAAACTGAGATACATAATGACCCTGCTGATGATGCAATCTAAGCGGGCTAACTTTTTAAGCGTAGGATGAAATCCACACCCATTTAGGATTCTACACAACATCGTACCGGAACGTCTTTGCAGGTAGGTTTTTAAACACTATTCGATCATAGCTAGCCAGGCCGAAGCCTCCCACCAGCCAAGATCTTGTGATCTTAAACTACTACATATTATTAAATGATCCTAACAATGAACACTATCTAATTTCAGTTAATATACACAGTTAAAAAACCAATGCTGTTAAAACTATAATAATTTAGTAGATACATAACATGAAGGTTAAGTAGATACATACGAGTAGTTCTCCGTATACGAAGTTACTACTAAAATGTATTTTTACTGTAAGTCGGTAGGAGTAACGTACTCGTAGTGTAGTAACATTAGCATACGACGGGAGCAGTAATAAGACAGTAATATATTCCGCAGCCGGCACTGTTCACCTCGCGGGTTCTATTAAATAAAGTTTTAACGATTCCTGTAACATATACGGTCGCTTTGGAAATTAAAATACATTTGATAAGAGTAATTGTGATCAAACTTGATAGTAACTGACGGTTTGATGGAACGACAACGGAACAGGGCCTAGTGGCAGTTTGATACTGTTACTATCGCGTTAACGTAAACGCGAATTTCTAAGGAAATGAAACAGCGCCATCACTGTGGCACTGCTGCACAACGGTTTCAATTACATATAAATTCGCGTTTACGTTAACGCGATAGTAACAGTATCAAACTGCCACTAGGCCCTAGTTGTAAAAATGGCACGCTTTTGCGTTTTCAAATAATTTGAAACATTTGTATTTGATATAAAATGAAATCCTTGGATATATCATTTTAGGAAACAAGCCCTTTGCCAGATCTGTCCCTCTGTTCGTTATTAACTCATATTTTAATGCGCTTTTTACAAATAGATAGCTCTCTAAGATAATTCACTACGTGTGTAAAGTCTGCCAATGCGCATTGGGCCAAAGTGGTGTTCTATTAGCCTAATACCTCTCATTCTGAGAGGTGACTCGTGCTCAACAGTTAGCCGAATAGTTATGGGTTAATAATGATGAATGGTGATTTATTATGAAGGTTTCGATATATGTATATAATATATTAAAATATGACAAATACTGTTAGTGGAAGTTTCAGAAAAAGTACAACCTTCAGAAAGTTTTCATCAACGTTGCCTATACAAAGCCTGCATAAATAAATATTTCTCTTTTATAGGCCTCCAAAAAAGTTCGCTAGTGCATGCAATGCTACAGAATTCATTATCAACCCATATTCGGCTCACTGCTGAGCACGAGTCTCCTCTCAGAATGAGAGGGGTTAGGCCATTAGTCCACCACGCAGACCCTATGCAGATTGGCAGACTTCAAACACGCAGAGAATTAAGAAAATTCTCTGGTATGAAGGTTTCCTCACGATGTTTTCCTTTACCGTTTGAGACACATACTATTTAATTCCTTAAAATGCAAACAACTGAAAAGTTGGATGTGCATGCCCCGGACCGGTTTTTAACCCACACCCTCCGGAATCGGAGGCAGAGGTCATATCCACTGGGCTATCACGGCTACAGAATAACACTATTGTATCGGTTTAGAAGTTATCCACTTTGTACAATTTATACGTATCGTGTATTGCCTAGCCTATTTACAAACTTTGGGCATGCCACTGGTAGTGACTGGCTTTAAATATTCGGTAAACATTATTTTTTACATTTTTCCATTATCCTAATGAACTAAGAGCCTGCGATAGCCATACTGACCTCATTCTATGAAGGATGTACGTTTGCCAACCTATGCAGCGACAATGATTGTACTATTTTTTTGTGGTAGAGGAAACACCTCGAGCAGGTCCCAGGACTTGTGACCTTGAGTGTAGATTAAAGGGATTCCTTTAGAATGCATTGAGACTCACCTCCCCTGCCCGACATGTTCTCCATGCCCACACTAAACAACTTACGATCAATAATTACAACACAAAATATTTTTAATAGTTATAATATAACATTATTGGACAAAATCACTAACGCGACTAGCAGCGTGACGGTGTTTACGCTGCCTAAAAAATGACTGAGCTCAATTTATCAAATTCCCTCTTATTTATACCGTCACAATACTTTTCCTCCACAAGAACATAAATAATGAAGTTAATTACCACTTGTAATCAAGGAACTCGTAAGTACGGTAGCCAATTATGAAGTTTGGTCTGCGGTGCAAGGTTTAAATGGTCCAGACCCTCAATCCATATTTAAAGTGCTTTTTTTAAATATTATTTTCCTAGACTTAGTATCAGAAATTATATGTGTGTGTGTATATTTATATTATTTTTCCGCTCCTACTATAACATGTTTCTTATACTATAACTTCGTTTTCTATGTTATGTGGTTATTATACAGGACAAGTTTTCAGCCTACCGCCAATACCCCCTTAAGATCCGCATTGTACATATCGGACGCATCGTATCAAACGGATTTTAATATTCCTGGTAGAGAAAATCATCCAAGTGCGTCTACTAATCCGCATCGCATTGATCGTATCGAATGGATTTTATCTACCGTAAAATTAAAAATCCGTCTGATGCGATGCGTCCGCTACATAGGAACGATACGCATCTGTGGACGCCTATCCAAAAATGTCGACAAGCTTATCAGCTATAATATATAGCTCAAGTCTTCAAAACAACGAAACATCGTCGCCGTTAAAAAAAAATTCTTCTCTCATCAATGTGTGTGTGTGAGTTCACGTTTAGATAAAGTTCAAACAGAAGAATTCTACAATAAACTTTAATAGGTACTAGGAACGAAGCTTTGGAAGGAAATGTCTTAGCTTTTTATTTCCACCGGCAATATCAATCACTGTTGACAGCAGTGACGTCAGCGTTGCTGGATCCCATTATTGCAATGTAGCCATTACGCGGCTATTAGAGGCGTCCAATTTGATCCGAATATAAATAGCTTTATTTTCAAACGCCTTAATATCGGAGCGTAACGCTAATCTAAAAATTATTGAATCTTCTTGCGTTGCATCTATACTAATATTATAAAGCTAAAGAGTTTGTTTGTTTGATTAAACGCGCCTATCTCAGGAACTACTGGTCCGAACGAAAACCATGCGGGAAAAACCACACGGCGTCAGCTAGTTATTACTTATTCGTAAATAGTATAAAATGAACTCGCTTCCGCCTTAAATTAGTTATATCTTTTAAACTACTAAACGGATTTTAATGCAGCTTTTGCAAGAAGCCGGGGCGGTTGGCTAATTTTTATACAGTTCTGTAATAGAGTTCGTTCTAGCATTATCGGAGAGTTCAAAACTTCTAGTATTATGTTTATATTAAATTATTTTCAAAAAAATTGCCTTGGATATTAATAATAATAATAATATAAATTAATGAGTCACGCTGCTCTTTACTAGGCATCAGCTTTAGTGCATAAGCATAGCAAGAGCAGTTTTTGTATTTTTAAATGTAGGTAGATATATATTTTTTCTTTCTGTAATCTTGATAGAGAGGCAAAAATATTTACTTTTTTCATTGCTGACAAGGTTTTACCAACACAACAGACTTTCTAAATATATTGCCTACTCGAATTTTCTTTCAAGAAAAATATAATAATTTATTTTTAGTCTGAGATTCTAGACCAAGACCTCATTATCTTAAAGTAGAGGAACGAGACATTCGAGCATTGCTTGTTATGAAATAAAAAAGTTTATATTTTACTAGGAGACGTCCAAGACCTTAGTCAGGGTGAAATTCTGTTTTATATAAATAACTTATTTATTTATCGGTAATGCCAACAGAAAAGCATTAAACTTATACCTATCGCTTCAAAATTCATTGTTGTATCCGTTAATAAATCGATTTATAAACATATTTTTAAAAGATTTGATTTTTCACTTGTTTGCATGGTTGTTATGTAAAAAAGCCTCCGAAAACACTGAACCGATTTAACCAATTCTTACACCAATGGAAAGCTTCATTATCAGTGAGTAACATGGTATGTTTTGTTATACTTATACCCCGTATTCCCATGAGAATGTTAACTTCGCCGTTTGGCCTACTAGTTGTAGTATAAACATTTAAGTTTGCCCGTTACTTAAGATCACCGGTAAATTTTGCCCGCCATATTTATGAGATTAGCCACATTTTTGGCTCCTCTCCCCGCTTGCTTGGCCCCATTGTGAGCTAACCGGTGAAATGTGACCACTACACCGCCCCTGGAGGACGTTAAGTGTTTTATCACCTTTATTTCAACAATTTAATGTCCCATTAGGATATTGTATAGCGTATTCCTGGGCCGTATACGTGAGTAATGAGATATTAATGTGAACTCGTTTCCTCGCTTCTGTAACGTTCTGTTTTTATCTTCTTTCGTGAATAAACAAGAATTAATGTTTTGTTTTCGCTTTCGCGGAATATGCTTACACTTAAATGGTACCAGTAAACAAAAACACTTGTCATATTTTATTTGTCGATATTACTAAAGCATTATGTATCATTGAAATTGGTTAATTCAACGAAAAGTTAAGCGTGAACTTAATGGAGTATTAAAACTACTGATTTTCAAGAAGACTGTGATGGACCTGCCAATGCATAGCTTTAAGCAATGTGTTAAAAAACATTTACTTAGTCGAGGTTACTACAACATTGATGAGTTCCTTAAAGATAAAGATGCTTGGAGGCCGTTGGATCAGCTTCCACCTTCACACAGGAAGTAAAACTATAAGAAATTGTAATGTTGTCGTCAATTGTAAATTATAATATTGTATGATTTATTTAGAAGAGCAACTGTTGAGTTTCTTGCTGGTTTCTTCTCAGCAGAACCTGCCTTCCGAACCGGTGGTAGGATCTTTATTGACTGTACTGTCTGTACACTGTACTAACAGTCGTATCAAAAGTGCTTGTAAACTGAGCCTACATATAGAGAGCCTAGAAATAAATGAATTTTGAATTTTGAAGTAAAGTTAATACTTTTTACCATTAATATTTTTTTTTTACAAATACAGCAACTTTGTTTCATAAATAAGATATGGAATTCCTTCGTCTATCGTAAATATCTGCATCTTTTTGAGAAGCCTCTTCTTCACAAAGTAAAAAAAGAAAATTATGAGTCTTCTTTTAGGTTTTACTGTAGTAGTATAAAGTGATCTAAGAAATCAATTTAAGAAAATACGAGTGCCTACGTAGATGTCAAGGATTAGTGAAGTATACAATCGAAGAGATGTTAACCGGTATTTTAACCATTTATAACAGTGAATGTAATCGCTAGCGCGCTGCTCAATAATCCCCAAGACTGTGTTGAAAAGATACCCAGAGCGCGAGACCAATAAAAATTTAAGGACGTACTTCTGCAGCTTAAGCGTAAATAAGCACTCTTTGAAAGTGCAACTAAGAGTTGCCACTTCATAATTGCAAGCGATTCAATAGATAGCAACTTATAAATACAACCATCTAACTTAATAGATAGTTATTTATAAATATTTGCTTTTGGGTCGACTATTTCTAGCCCTGTGGATAAGACCTCTGCTTTTAATTTGAATCTGGTCCGGGGCATGAACCTCCAGCTCTTTGGCTATGTGCATTTTAAGAAAAACCATGTGTCTCAAACGTTCAAGGAAAAACTTTGTGAGAAACCTGCATACCTAAGAATTATCTTAATTCTCCAGCCAGAGCTAGCGTGAGGGACTAATTACACTAACCCGTGCTCAACAGTGACCGGATATGAGTTGTCTATGATGATGATGATATATAACTCAGCTTGGTATATCTTCTTCAGCTAAAGGCTCAATGAGGAAACTACCCCATTGGAAATCTACTATTAATTATATTTTCAGTGTTAAATAATCAGAGCGTTTACAGATGGTAAGATCCTATTCGAGTCCTGCATAGTTACAATTCGTTTTTCTTTCTCTTAAAGACCCGGTGTTGGAAACGTAATGAATGGTGTGGGTACCATCGTGCCTCGTTCAGGACCGTCATTTGCCTCCTTGACGAGGACCTACGAGTTATAGATACGGGAAATCTGTCACCCACCGGAGATAAGTCCTCGAGTTGTTAACGCTTTCAGTGTTGCCGAAGCGATCTCAATAGAACAATAGGAGAGCTCGATTTACGAGTGCCGCTGGCTGGGTTGCGGTAGTTTACGAAATGTTCTCGTGGCTCAGTCATCAGGGGGCGAGTCGGAACACCGTGCGGTTTTAGTCGGTTGAAGTCCGACATAATCTTCTTGCCTCCCCGTGGCGAGAAGGTATCCATGAGGATTTTCCCACGTTAAAAAAAGTTACCATCGTGCCTTGGACAACCATCGATCTCGGTCATTTTCATTGACATCTGATAGAGGTCGTTACGGTTACACATAAACATCGTAAGCTCACTAACCCACATTTTATCTACAAGGTGGGCATAAACTCGACTTACAGAGAACAGGCGCGAGCCTCCCGTGTTCTGCAGTGGGCCATTAAATATGGTGTAAAGAGTGGTGTTTTGAAGTACTTACAGGAGCTAAACAAATGGACGTCCAGCCAGCTAACAATAACATTGATGAAAAACAAAAAAAATAAATTTCAAAATCGGTCCACAAATGATGGAAATATCGATGAACATACATACAAAAAACATACAGCCGAACATAGTACCTCCACCTTTTTGTGAGTCGGTTAAAAATAACAATCGAATGTGCATGCTCATGTTTTTGAAACACTGAATGAAAGTAGGTACGTAAATGGGGAAGGTTTTTGTCACCGACAAATTCGCAGAAGTCTGCCACAATTAGTAGTAGCTAGAAATGTATAAAACATCGCTTTAGTGCTGGCCATAAAAACGAATCTATGTGTAAACAAGTCAAGCTCTGAACCGGAAATATAACGCACCCGGCGTCAGAGCCTTTGTTGCAAACGCTACAAAGTCAAAGAACGCGACAAAAAGTTATATTCCTTTGGTTAAAACATTTATTTTAGAAATCAACTTAATTAAATTCAAACGTGACTTGTGACCTAACAATGTCACTAACTCAGCACCAAGCTGCAATGCTTTACTTTAAGGACCTGTGTAAATGATGGCATTTAATTAAATTAAAAAAAAAAAACAGATCTATTATAATATAAATGCGGAAGTAAGTCTGTCTGTCTGTTACCTTTTCACGGCTAAACGGTTGAACCGATCAAGATGAATTTTAGTGTAATAGTAAATAGTACCTTGGAGCAAAACATAGGGTACTTTATGACCCTAAAATTAAAATAGGTAGGGGTGAAATAGGGGTTGAAAGTTTGTATGGAAAGTCCCTTATTCTTAGAGTTACAATTTTAAAAATTTCTTCGTAAATCATAAAAAAAAATACAAAATATAATATGATTCAAGAATTTTTAAAATTCAACCCTTAAAATGGTGAAATAGGGGTCGAAAGTTTACATTGATTTCCACGCGGACGAAGTCGCGAGCATCTGCTTGTATAACACAAAATTAATTTTTAAAAGCCCCTGAATGTCATGAAATTATTAATTACACTTTCGATCAAGTCATCAACCTTCTCTTTCAGTGCGCTTTCATTTGAGACCTCACTCGAGTAACTTTATTCTGATGAAGCAAATACATATATTAAAATGTATAAAACTTTTGCGTTTGCATTTGACGCCAAAGAGATATCAAAAACAGGAAATACATAGGAGTACGTATGTAATTTTCTACTCCTGTAATCGCTCTATTCAGCTTTCCAGATTACGGCATTGAAAGTATACACCTGTTCTTATAAATTATGTTATTACTCTTTTTTATATCTTACTTTCGTCCCTATTCATCGCAGCTCAGCTTTGCAAAGGGCTTGTCATCCACCCTTTCATCATAAAAATTGCGTCGTAATTATTAAAACTTTTTTTTTTATGTTTTACGATGGTTTCTAACATTAAAAGTACGAGACTTTATGATCCTAATTAGAGTATACTGTAATTTATGCATTTCGGCATAATATGATGATGACGACGTGATAGCCCAGTGGATTTACGCCCTCTGCCGATTCAGAGGGCGTATAACTTTTCAGTAATTTTAAGAAATTAAGTATCAATAATTCGTTCACTTCACCGTTTGAGACACGTGATATTTAATTTCTTAAAATGCACATAACATTATCTGTGTTGTGTCCATTTTAATCAACACACAACTGCAAAGACAATCCATTAAATCTTTGTTAATTATTGTAAAATAACCTTTCTTTTGTTCAAAATTCCTCAGTGCTTGAAGACGAAAGTCTTCGAACAGTGCGTGTTGCCTGTGATGACCTACGGATCCGAGACTTGGTTGCTGACTATAGGCCTTATTAGAAGGCTCAAGGTCATCAGCGGGCGATGGAGCGAGCTATGATTAGAGTTTCTCTGCATGATCGGATCAGAAATGAAGAGATCCGCAGACGAACCAAAGTCACTGCAATAGCTCAGCGAGTCGCGAAGCTGAAGTGGCAATGGGCAGGCCACATAGTTCGAAGAGCGGATGGACGTTAGGGTCACAAGGTGCTGGAATGGCGACCCCGCACCGGAAAGCGCACTGTTGGTTGCCCCCTACTAGGTTGAGGATATCAAGCGGGTTGCAGGGAACCGCTGAATACTGGCGGATCGAGACCGTTGTGCTTGGAAGTCCATGCAAGAGGCCTATGCCAGTGGACGTCTATCGGCTGATAAGGTAAGGTAAGGTCACCTTTCCGCTCGAAATGTACTTTAAAATTTGATACGCCACGTTTGGTACCTACTATGCAAATTTTTAGTCTAATAGAATAAAATCAAATTATGAATAATAAATTCCGGTGAAAGCCTCTGCTCGCTGAAAGTTTTTTGTTATTCAATATTTATTAAATTTTATCATTGAAATTATTTTTTATCAAACCCGATATACATGGCATACGTGATCAAAGGAAGATTTATTAAAACGAAATCTGAGCTTTATAAAGGTTTTTCCTACTAAAACAGCCTATCTATTTTTTTGTAAAATAATACATGGTTTTGACACCAGGGACAACCTTTTTAATAAATTACATATGATTAAAAGGGAAAGTCGTTTTAAGAATTAATATTTGTCAGAAGTAAGTGAAAATGGTGATCATCATCATCATCAAGCCGCAAGTTTTCGGCGGCTCCCTGCAACCCGCTTGATATCCTCGGTCCACCTAGTGGGGGGTCGACCCCTGCGCTTTCCGGTGCGGGGTCGCATTTCCAGCACCTTGGGACCCCAACGTCCATCGGCTCTTCGAACTATGTGGCCTGCATCTTGCCACTTCAGCTTCGCGACTCGCTGAGCTATATCAGTGACTTTGGATCTTCTGCGGATCTCCTCATTTCTGATTCGATCACGCAGAGAAACCCCAAGCATAGCTCGTTCCATCGCCTGCTGAGTGACTTTAAGCCTTTTTATGAGGGCCACAGTTAGCGATCATGTGAAACTGAAGTGACAATTCGCGGAACACATAGTTCAAAGAGACGATAGACATTGGATTCCCAAGGTAGGTACTGAAATGGCGACCCCACACTATGAAGCGCATTGACTTCCCACCAGGTGAACTAATGATATCAAGCGAGAATCGTTGGATGCAGGCGACTCAGGACGTTTGAAAGTGCCTACAAAAGGCCTATGTGCTGCAGTGGACGTCTATTGACTGATGTGATAATGATTATGATGATACTTGAATGATCGAAGATCTGGTACTTTCTTGTACCTTTTATAACCACCACAATCCATACTCCATAATTTACATAACTGCTCACTTATGGTAGGAGCTTAACTTAACCTTCATAAAATGAGGCTTTGTAGACTCTTACGCCATTAAGTAATTCTGTGTGATTGAACAGCAGTTGAAAAAAGATGAATAAATATTCCGTGATATTTAAATAAACCATAACAAGAAGGCACAAAGAATAATAATTATTTAACTTCATTATTCAATTACAAAATATAATTATTCCATAACTTGTTAACTTTGTCTTGTTAATTTTTTGCGCGGATATTTTTTTCTCCCATTAAACTCTTCTCACAAATCGAGTTACGCCATTTCGCGGCAAATGAAAAACAATTTTATAGCCAAAGGTTGAATTTATTTGAGGAAATTCAACCCTCATTTGCGATTATAGAGGTGTTTTATAAAATTCTATTTAACTTTTCACCGAGTTTAAATATTTTGCTGAGTTGCTTTTATTGCCTGCAAAGTTTTTATTGTTTATTAAAAAAATAAGAGAACAGAGTCTTCAACCAAAAACGACATCAGCCTTGTGGTATTTTAAAGAGAATTTAATTAAAATTAATTTTGAATAATTTATCTTTATTTTCTTTATTGCTTACATCACTTATAATTCCTGGTCAATTATTGGATAGATGGCTGAAGGATAATTGGAACTTTGAAGTATAAGGTGCTGATAGACTTGAGCATTCACTTGTAACAGAACATCGAGCATTCGCCGTTTCTATGTTTGTCGAACTGAACAACGAGCCGAGCCAAGCATAAAGCCAAGTATCGCTACGCTACGAACATCTTGATAATTCCAGCGAACTCTCTATTCCATGTTTCCATTCCAAGAAAATCTGCTCGCTGGAATGCTCGGCAAAATGTTCTAGTACTTTTCTGTGATATTCGCACGACAAGCGAATGCTCAAGTATATCAGCACCTTTAGGCAAAAGTGTGGTTTGCGCATTGTATGGATTGTATGAACTGCACGATTACATTTTCAGTTATTTGTGATTGTGACGTCACGCCTTTAGATTCATAGACACTACAGTCTGTAATATGCTAAGATGCTAAAAATAATTTCTATATACCTTAGCATGCAACTAAATTTCATGTTACCAAATGCTATGTTTTAATTCAACACTTTTTTGAAGTAGGTACAATAGATCGTTTCACACATAGAGCACTCACCATAAACCACTATCCTCTAGAAAGATGAAACGTAAGAGATAGGAGTACATTCCTTTGTGAACGTAGTTTGTAGTGCCCTCTGAACGATAGCTTTACGGAATACCGCCCGCAAGTGGATAAATAAGGGTAAAGGGACACAAATTTCACACGAGGCAAGCTGTGGATTACGCTGAAATATATGTGAGAGGACGTCATTAAAATATCTAGTGGTATAGTATCTCATATTAGTACGCTTTACGTCGTGGTTTATCTGCATATAAACCCGCTTTTGTAATAATATCAGGTTAAAACATGTGCTAGTCTAATCTATGTTCTATTTCTGACTCACGAGTAGTAAACGCAATATTTTAGGAATAACATTTTAATTCATTTCTCATAGATTTTTGAAAAGGAAATGATCAATTTCAGGTCCACTCTTGTATGTACCCCGTATCATTAATACTAATAATAGTAATAAATGATTATTATTATTATTAAAATTTAAAAAATACGAGATCATTCACATATTTAGATTTTAATATTAAAATCTAAATAAGTGAATAAATGTAACTAAATAAAAAGAAATAAATAAACTAGAGTTTCAAGTTTTTGAGTTATATCAAGCTGGCGCCCATAAAGCAACTATGACATGACAATTGACAGCAAACGTCAAATCGACTACTCCAATGAAAACGTCATTATTCCGCCATTATTAGTGTATTTCTCCCCCAAGAAATGCAACAAATTAGCCCCTAATAGTGTTGCATTTCTTGAGATAGAATGAATATTATTTCTAAAGGAAGAAATAAAGTAAACTCGTAGATTGTATCATCAAAAATACTTAAAAAATCTTTTATTTTCGCCAGGGTACAATGACTGATATTGAGCTCCATACAATTTTGGACCATCTCCTTTAAAATTATAACCACAACGATTCTTCTAAACTCTACTACAAATAAGAACACTATTATTTAAAGAATTCTATTTCTTGTTTAAAATATTGGGTTTCATTTTGATGTATTGATGCAGAAAATCTTTATTCTATACGATTTTAGACCTTCAAACGTATCAACATACATAAACAGAACCCTTATAAGATTACTCGCGTGTCCATATGTCCACCACAGTTAATTTTACAGTAAACTTCTGAAGAAGTCTTAATTAGAACCTGGCTCAAAGTTAAGCTAAACCATGAAAATGCAGTGTATATTAATATGGCAAATTGAGGCGAATCTACGCACTGCGTTCGCCGCTCTCGTAATTGGTTAAAGCGGACGCAAATTTCAACGCTGTAGACGTCTGTCGGACGCTTTATGGTCATCCTCATCTGTCTAATTAATGTCTCATGCTGGGATTTGACCTCTTCATAGGGATTTAGAGCTTATATTTTTACCCTAGATAGAAATAGTAATATTGTAATGTTTAGTTAATATACTAAACACACATTCATCATTAACAACCCACATTCGGCTCATTGTAGAGCACGAGTTTCTCTTTCTTTCAGTAGAGAATGAGAGGGGTTAGGCCAATAGTTCATGACCAGCTGGTCAAGTGTTAATTGGCAGTTAACAAGTAGAGAATTTAGAAAAATCTCAGTCATGCAGATTTCCTCATGATGTTTTTCCTTCACCCTTTGAGACACATGATATTTAAAAAAAATGCACACAACTTAAAAGTTGTAGGTGCATACCTCGTACCTCTGAATCGAAAGCACAGCAGGCTTATTCACAATCTTTGACGTATGCTTTGAGTTGACATATGCGATATCTATCTCTTACCATCAGGTAATATTGTAGTCAAGGGCTAACTTGTAAAAAATAAAAATAAATGCTATCAAAACTAAATTATCAGAATATATTATAATATTTGATTCTCATAAATTTAAATAATTAATGAACTAATGCATTGAGTGAGTGATAGTAAAAATATGATAGCGAAGTAATATCAGTTAATGTAAATTAAGTAATAATGTTCTCTTGTTAGCGACTAAGTTATTTATGAGAATAAATATGTTTAAACCTAAACCCCTCATAATTATACTCGTATCATCTGTCTAATTAATGTCCCACGTTAAAGGCTGTTTCACTCTCATTGTATATATTTTTGTTTTAGCGGATTTCGGAGCATGGATTTTTAATCCCGTTATAAAATAACACAATGCCGTAACGTTGATAAAATAAACGAATGTGAACTAAAAGTTAGTCCCAACCGGTCTGAACTGTTCAAAAGGCTGTTTAATATTGAACATAGGAGCGGTCAGCCCTTTGAACTGTTTCAAAGTTCTGATTTGTTGAATGATTCATTTCATTCGGATTTGGAATTTTGTAAACGGCGTTCGTAAGAAATGGATTTTATTTAAAATTGAGTACAAACATGGCGGATTTTTGTCACTATTATAAACAAATGCCCGCCAAACGGCACTGGAGCAGCGTGGTGTGTCAAAGCTCCATATACCTTCGTCTGTGAAGATAGAGATATGGGTCTAGTGAGCCGTTAAAATGGGCTGATAATGATAAAAATAAAGATTTTTTTTATTCTTTACAAGTTAGACCTTGACTACAATCTCACCTGATGGTAAGTGATGATGCAGTCTAAGATGGAAGCGGGCTAACTTGTTAGGAGGAGGATGAAAATCCACACCCCTTTTGGTTTCTACACGGCATCGTACCGGAACGCTAAATCGCTTGGCGGTACGTCTTTGCCAGTAGGGTGGTAACTAGCCACGGCCGAAGCCTCCCACCAGCCAGACCTGGACAAATTAAGAAAATCTCAATCTGTCCAGCCGGGGATCGAACCCAGGACCTCCGTCTTGTAAATCCAACGCGCATACCACTGCGCCACGGAGGCCGTCAAAATTAATTTAATTAATTAAGTTAAGGATTTCTCATTAAACTTAATTTAAAAATCGTGTATTTTTTATATGACAATACCCAAGATTCATGAGGAGATCCGCAGAAGAACTAAAGTCTCGAAGATGAAGTGCCAATGGGTGGGGCACATAGTTTGAGATGGCCGTTGGGGTCCCAAAGTACTGGAATGGAATGGCGACCCCGCACTAGAAAGCGCAGTGTTGGTTGACCCCCCACCAGGTGGACTGACGACATCAAGCGAGTCGCAGGTATTCGCTGGATGCAGATGGCTCGGTATCGTGATGATTGGAAGTCCCTACAAAAGGCCTATATCCTGCAGTGGACGTCCATCGGCTGACATGATGATGATGACCCAAGATTCGACCCTTTAGTTTAGGACTCCAATTCACAAAACTGTCCTAATTCTATATATTAGAGTCCATGATATATCTGTATGGCCGAAGTATAGTTTTTATGTTGACGGATAACATAGTCCGTTGTCTTGTCATGTGGTTTAGAGTTAAGAAAGTCTTGGTCTGTCATAGAAGGTAAAGATAAAAGGCCGTATTAGCTCCCCGACAAGACAAGCATCAAAAGTCCTACATTCTATCCTCAACGAATTGCAATATTGTAGTAATTTATCATATTCTACTAATATTATAAACGCGATAGTTTCTATGGATGTTTGTTTGGATATTTGTTACTCTATAACGCCACTACTATTGAACTGATTTGGTTGAAATTTGGATTGGAAATAGATTGTACCCTGGATTATCACATAGGCTATTTTTCATTCCGGAAAAATCCATAATTCCTGTAAGATTTGTGAAAAAATTTGTGATTTTAATGTAGTAATTTGAAGTGAAACAGAAACATTAAAAAAAGCCTGGTTAATATTAATTATAATAAAAATGCGAATACGGTAACTGTGCTTTTAGCGAAGCAGTAATCAAAGGAGTTTTTAATTCTACACTTTCCTTTGTTATATTTTGTTAAAGTTTTTATTTATTTTTGTTTTAATTAACTGTTCTTTTAAGTCTGCTAAAGATTGAGTCTATTGAAAAAATATCGCATAGATGAAAATAAGTAAGTAAAAATAGTTTTTTCAATAATGTAGAAATCATGAAGGTTTCTAATTACACTAATGTGAAAAGGTTTTTCTGCAATCTGTCAATCGAACTTTATAATTTTGGAATGTAAATTGAGTGTAACTTTTTGTCTCAAACTTTTTACATTAATTAATTAATTGGAAAGAGATTGATCTACCGGCGTTACGGTCACGTTTATAAAATATATTTTGGACCAAAAAAGTTCAGTTCAGATCAAATTAGTTGGCTCAATTCAATAAAATACGATTTGGATTTTTAGATGGAAACGAATACATACATTTAATTTTATACACTTTTTTCAAATTCATAGAAACCTCAATAGCTCAACGGAAAAGAGATTCCCGATTCAACACCTAGTAATGTGGGTTTGATTCCCGTTCGTTGTCGTAGCCACTCCTAACTCCTAACTCCCTTTTCCGATTGATTAGGGGCGACCGGATATTGGTCATATTTAATAGATATTGCAAATAATCTTGTAGAAAAAAATGGCTGTTACATTGGTTTCAAAATTTAATACATTTAAACTTGTGATATAATTTAAAAATGTGAATTTTGATTAAATTCTTGTCATAGATTAAAAAAGTAGATACAAATGTATTTCACAAACCTTTTCATGCCAAAACAAACCCATAAAACAGATTACCAATATCCATCAACCATATTTCGTACAGAAAACATCCCGTAAAAACTGTGACATCCTCGTAAACAATAATTATCATAAAAAGGGACATCCCAACTCCCCGAACTAGGCGTGCGGGCCAAATACATTCCCAATATAATAAAATCCTATTAACACTTGTACCGAACTTCAAAACAAGGGCATAAATTTCACCATCGACATTTTTCCGGGGAGGAAAACACAACCATACTTATATAGAAAAATCAGGGAAATGCTGAAACTTTCACTGTTTTCACTCTTCAGCTCACATAAAAATAAAAGGGAAACTTCACTCACCGATTATATTTAAATCACATTTGATACGCTTCGCCGGGCTTATGGACGAAGCTTTGTGGTTTGAAAGAACACTTTTTGCCGCGCGCAACACTGAACTCCCGACACGACCGAACTCGTCAAAGGTTCGAATAGAACTGAAAGCCTGAAAACTCGCGCAGGCTCCGAATCATATCACGGCACTAACTGATCTGTATACACATATTTACACTATTATCACCCTTAAAGCTTACTCACTAAGAACTACAACGGCTTGTATATACGTTTCTAAGTTTGCCGTCCCGTAGCGAAGATACTCGTACAACGTAAATGATGATTAACGTGTTTATTTAATTAAATAGAAGATATATTTTTATATTCTATAATGAAATTGCGGTAAAAAAATTGCAGCAATTATTAGCGCGCAACGGAATCGACTGCTGGCAATTTTATATTTGTTATAGGCAATTTCCCTTTGCAGGTTGTTGCTATTCGTTTTTTTTGATTGCAATTTATATTCTTCTATATTATTTCTGCTGATTACTTTTCACAGAAAGGACATGATCTAGATACTGAACAACGGATATCAGATAACCAACCTGATGATAAATAATATATATTTTTTTTTATTCTCTGTAAGTTAGCCCTTGACTACGATCTCACCTGATGGTAAGTGTTGATGCAATCTAGGATGGAAGCGGGCTAACTTATTAGGAGGAGGATGAACATCCACACCCCTTTCGGTTTCTACACGACATCGTACCGGAACGCTAAATCGCTTGGCGGTACGTCTTTGTCGGTAGGGTGGTAACTAGCCACGACCAAAGCCTCCAGCCAGACCTGGACCAATTAAGAAAACCTCAATCGGCCCAAGTAAATCCACCGCGCATACCACTGCGCTACGGAGGCCGTCAAAAATAATAATGTCTTTTGACCGATTTTCCGCTACGAAGGCCAATTTATGTGGGTATAACATCGATTTCATCTAAATCTTTGATCCAAACTTTAAAGAATTCCGTCCCTTCCAACAATTACCGTCATTTTTATAAAACGAAAACTCACACTCAGTCAGTCGACTAATTAATACGTTAAAATGTAACTACAGTTGTATAATTCCTCCCTTCGTTAATCATCCGTGAATGTAACGAAACAACTCGAATAAATATCGAAACTGAAGTAGGTACAATCACAAAACGACTTAATACTAGAATAACTCCTATTGGTTAACAACATACACAAGTTAACTTCATCATTATCAACCCATATTCGACTCACAGCTGAGCTCAAGTCTCCTCTCAGAATGTGAGGGGTTAGTTAGAGTTAGAGTTTAAAATACTTAGGGGTAACACTAGATCAACAGTTGAACTGGAAAAAACATATTGAAACGAAAATTCAAAAATCTACAATCATCCTATGTCAGTGCAAACGCATGATAGGCAAAACATGGGGACTAAAACCGCACATAATGAAGTGGCTATACCTTACAGTTGTAAGAAGCTCAATGACATATGCATCTATAGTCTGGTGGCCAAAAGTGATCCAAACGACAACTCAACAGGAACTTCAAATTCAAATTCAATTCCAAAGACAAGCACTGCTATCCATAACGGGCAGTATGTGCACAACACCGACAGCTGCAATGGAGGTAATACTAGGAATTCCACCATTACATCTCCATATAAAAGAGGAAGCAACGCTTACAGCTCTCAGACTAAAAACATGCGGACTGTGGAAACACACAAACACAGCCCACACCAACATCTTAAAAGAGGGAATACAAATAAACCCATGTATGGAGTGGATATGTGATAAAACACAAAAACAATTCGTGATGGACAAAACATACAAAATCAATACAGAAGAAGCTAGTAACTGCTACACAAACCCTGACACCCTAGATGTGTACACGGATGGGTCAAAGACAGACACAGGTACTGGAGCAGGAGTCTAATGCATAGACCTCAATATACGGATTGCACAAGCGCTTGGTAAGCACAACTCAGTCTTCCAGGCAGAATGCGTCGGCATCACAAATGCGGCTGTTGCCGTGACCAACAGACAGGTAACAAATTTTAACATTAATATACTTAGCGATAGTCAGGCAGTACTAAAAGCACTAGCAAAACATTCGACCACGTCAAAACTACTGCTGGACTGTCACAAGGCCCTAACAAAACTTGCAACAAATAACACAGTCATCCTAAGATGGATAAAGGGACACAGCGGAATTTTAGGTAATGAAGCGGCTGACGAACTGGCGCGTCGCGCCACGACACTGAGGGTAGTAGGACCCGAACCAATAGTACCCATACCATTCAGTGAATACAAAACATGGTTGCACAAACAAACCATCAGAACCCACGCTGAACTATGGGGCAGTATAACCACATGTAGACATACAAAGGAGGCACTTCCAAGCCCCGACCCAAGGTTAACAAAGAAACTTATAAACCTTCCACGAGATAAGTTGAGAACAGTAGTTGGCCTCATAACAGGTCATTGCCCACTAAACAAACACCTTTCAATTCTAGGTATGACAGACAGTCCACTGTGCAGAGCCTGCATGGAGGAGGACGAGACACCGCTACACGTTATGCTCAGTTGCAGAGGCGTAACGGAACAACGAGCAACCTACATTGGCTCCTCAGCGACACTCCATGAGGCTATCGGCGACCTGGGCGGCCTGTTAAGCTTCTGGAGCGAGCTCGGCTGGATGGAATAAATCCAGCGGGAACCTACACCGGAGGGACCCACGCACAACGGCCAATCAAATGGCTAAGTGCGGAAACGGCCCAGAATAAAGAAGAAGAAGAAGAAGAGGGGTTAGCCCTATAATCCACCACGCTGACCCAATGCGGATTGTCAGACTTTACACACGCAGAGAATTAAGAAAATTCTCTGGTATTCAGGTTTTCTCACGATGTTTTTCCTTCACAGTTTGAGATACGTGATATTTTATATATTATATTAATTTCTTAAAATGCACACAACTGCAAAGTTGGAGGTGCATGCCCCTGATCGGATCCCTCTGCTCCTCCGGAATAGGAGGCAGAGGTTATATAAATATAGATTTCCACGTAAGAATATTCACAAGCAACAGTTAGTTATAATAGCTGTATTAGTCAAAATTTAACACAAAGTACCTCTTCTCACAAGATTAGCCCAAAGTACTTATTCCGTTCCATTAAACTTCAGGCAACCCCTTACCCAATGCATAATTAATAGCACATAACTTACCCCATCCGAATTAACCCTCTAGCTATACAAATCAGGTCAAAACATGTTTGATGTTTAGTTTCAAGTATTCAGATTCTCGCAAATCTGTTCTCACAGAGTTCTCTATCTGGCTATGCACTATGTAGAGCTAAGAAAGAAGAGGCCTTCACCCAAATGGGATCCAAATCACTATAAGATAAGTTCTTTTTATACTAACGTGAGATTAAAAAATAATTTAAATCAACAAATATATTTTAAAATGTTATCTGATGTGGAAATAAAAGGCTTTATTATTGTTATTATTACCTACTAGCGGACGATCGCTACTTTGTATTCAGTTTTTCACGAACCATACATACGAGATAACAGTAACCTGTATGTTGCCCAATAACTTCCTCTATCTTCCTGTGAAAGTCCCAAATCAGTCCAGCCGTTCCAAAGATTAGCCCGGACAAACAGACAGTTAAACATTTTTAAAAAGCTTGTTTGGTGTAAGTAACTTTAAGCACTTGAAAAAGCACAGTTATTTTGAAATCACCGACAGATACTTCAATTATGTTTGTATGTATTGATGATGATAACGCCATTTTTTATTTGTCCTTTTTTTCAATTTTAACAATGTTAATACAAAACACTATTAAAAATTTATAAAAAAAAATCGGTTGTCTGTAAAGTCGGTTTACTGACGATAGTTGAACGTGACAACGTCATTAGAAAATACTGATGGAATGGTTGCATTTTTCAAAAGAAAATGTTCGTTTTTCTAAAATACTGTTTAATAATCTTCATAGACCAGAATATACTTTATTTTTCGTAAAAAAAGTTGGCAACCCAAGAGCGAGGGAACGATGCATGACGTCATCTTTTTTAGAGTGTGCAGCCGGCTCCATTGAATTATAAGACGTTTGCACGTCAAAACAACCCCCCCGCTGCGGGATATTTGAGTGCCCAAGCAACAGCAAGAGATGCAGAGGGAGGATAACCTCCACATAATACGCGCTGTCTCAAGGATCACTGCCTTCTGTATCCGACTCTTGATCCAACAGTTAAGTGAAAGCTTCTTAAGATGTTGGTCGAAGTTTTTCGCTATAAGACCATTGACTGAAACTACTATCAGAACAATAATAGGTGACTCAACATTCACATGGCGGTAGGTAATCTCGTGAGCAAGGTCCAAGTATTTTGATATTTTTTCCTTTTCGGCTTTATCCAGATTATAATGACATTATTATATGTTATGGGTTGGTGAATAAATAATATGGTATTAGTGTTACCTCAAAACTGTATGAGATAACTTTACTAGTTCAATATAAACAAAAAAATTAAAAAATTCTGTTATAAGATTGGTATAGTTTAATTAATTAAAAAATCAAAAGGTTGGTTTTGGCGTTTTTTGATAGATTTATAGACTTCTTTTATCAGTCATAGGGTACCTCCTATGGGATCCTTCGTATTCCAAGCAAGACGGTTTGACTTTAGAGCGATTCTACTGTGGTAGGCAGATTCGACCCTTAAGCGCCCCAATCCCACCCCGTGGTAAGATCACAGACCCTCCACGAGCATTCGCTGGTCGCACTTTAAACCCCGCTGTAACGGTAGTCTGAGTATAGTTCCAATTTCCTAAACTGCCCTTTTAGAGGTGACTGTAGGAATTTGCCAGAGGTTGGGGAGGGTTGACAGGAGGAGGGTTTGGTCTATATGACCGTGGGAAGTGAATGACTGACTGAGTGGATTCGGAATCCACCAGACTCACCGAAACTGAGGTGGCGACCGACGAGTCGGTTAACGAAGAAGCCCATAGGAGGACCGATGGAAGTGCAGCTTAGTCCACATATATAGTGCAAACGTTTAAAAACTTTGATAGCGTGAGTTAGGCTACGCTCTGTGATTGGCGCACAAGCGAGACGTAGCCTCAGTTGCACGTAATATGGTGTAAGTTGTCGCGGGGAATACCCGTTATAATATTGTCTGCATAGGCAAAGAGACGGAATCATAATATTTTAATGTAAGTAGTTTTAAAATATCACTGGGCACAGTAATAAATATATCTATAATAATAAATTATTATAAAGCTAAAGAGTTTGTTTGTTTGTTTGGTTGAATGCACTAATCTCCGGAAGTATTGGTCCAATTTGAAAAATTCTTTCAGTGTTAGATAGCCCCTTTATCGAGGCTATTGAACACAGGGATATATTATCTCCGTATTCCTATGGGAACAGGAACCACGCGGGGGAAACCGCGCAAAATATTATGCAAAGAGTCTGCTCTGTCGTCTCTCAACGAGTTTCCCACATTGATCTTCGAAGGCAAGGTAGTCGGACAAAGAGAAAACATGACGATATTAAGGAGTAGACCAACAGGAATTACAGCCAGCTAAAAATACTTCAAGAGACCAGAATGTTTTCTCCATCTGATCGCCAAATTTCAGTTTGAAAAGGGCACTTGATGATATTTATACAGTTTGTAGATATTTAAAACAAGGTTAATCCATTTTATATAAATTTCATATCATAACATTTCCTCAGAAATACATTATTACATTGAAAATGAAATAAAACTTTTCAAATGCAATATAGGTAAGAAAAACGTATTGAAATAAAGATTTACTTTTTATTTTATATATATTTCAAATCGACCACTGGGCTTATTATATTAATAAAAGACGTTAAGGCAAAGACGTTTTAATAATGAAGCTCGCTAGCTCCTACACTATAACACGCACAGGACTATAACTTCTACTCTAACCACAAATAAAGTCCAAATTTCATTGGACGCGTATCAGTATTAAATTGTTTGTGGTATGGTTCTATATCAACCACTTGCATACCTTCTGCGGAAGTGACGAGGATAACATACATAATGACTATTGTGAAACATCAACAGTTCGTCATTCTCTTTGTGATTATAGTTTATAGTTTACTAGCGGACGCCCGCAACTTTGTCTGCGTGGAATTTAGTTTTTCGCAAATCCCTCGGGAACCATGGATTGTTCCGGGATAAAAAGTAGCCTATGTGTTAATGTATGCTATAATTTATCTGAATACCAAATTTCAGCAAATTCGGTTCAGTAGTCGAGGCGTGAAAGAGTAAGAAATATTCATATCATTAAAATCATCAGTTTTCGCAAATCTCGGGAAACCATGGATTTTTTTCAGGATAAAAAGCCTACGTGTTAATCCAGATAAAATCTATTTACATTCCAAATTACAGCTAAATCGCTTCAGTAGTAGCGGCGGTAAAGAGTAACAAACATCCAAACATCCAAACATCCATATAAACTTTCGCGTTTATAATATTAGTATGACTAACGACCCGCCCCAGCTTCGCACGAGTGATATGCAGATAGGCACTTAAATTATGATTATTTTAAATGTACAGGGTATTTATAAAGCACACTTTTTAAATATCTGGTATATTATCTGTATTATAGGTATAGTAGGTACATAATTTGTATACATAATTTAACTTTTTATTATACAACTTTGACGGCCTCTGTGGCGCAGTGGAACTGGACCTATTTGTTTTATTTGCATCATCACTTACCATCAGGTGAGATTGTAGTCAAGAGCTTTTAAAGAATAAAAATAAAAATAAAAAATGATAAATAGATAGAACTATAGATTTTTATATACCTATATAATTTCATCTTTGTACATCAATCGGTTTTTTGTCCGTGATGAGTGACTTTTCGTTTTTATATACGAGATGTACTTATATATACGAACATAGAAGATTCCAATAATCAATAATCGTATTGCTCTTCGATTTCGGGTGTGCCAATCCGAGGGTAGAGATTACCAGATGATACGAGTATCCGAGCGTGTAAAGGTCACACGAATGTCATTATTCAAACTTTCCTTTGACAGAATCTTCATCAGTTGATAGATCATAGGAAATGGACCTATTTGTTTTATTCCCAAGGCTTTTGTTCTTAGCGCCTCAAAGTGATTTATGTTCTTGAAAAATACTACTAGGATTTTTCTTAAAACTGTTCGTTTTGTTTGTGTAAATTTTGGGTAGTTTTCTTACTTTTGGTGAAAAGTTTTGGTCACATTTCACTTCTTTGCTAGCCAATCTTTTTCAAGATTCCTTTTTATCAACCTCTCTTCTATTTTCATTTTAGGGTCAAAAAGTACCCTATGTTTTGCTCCAAGGTCCCATTTACCATTATACTAAAATTTATCTTGATCAGTTCAGCAGTTTAGCCGTGAAAAGGTAACAGACAGACAGACAGACTTACTTTCGCATTTATAATATTAGCATAAATTAACTATTTTGAAATCGAAAGACATTCTACCTCCAACTTATGCTGAAAATAAAACTCGTTGCCTTTTACACAAGCAAGCAACAAATTTGTCTTGTCCAAGCAGTTACACAGCATTAGTGATTATATTACGGCCTCAATATGATCATCAAGAATCACCGCTGGGTCGTAGAGGTCATCAGAAGTTTGCCAAGCACTCTCCCCGAAATAGGCGTCCCAACTTTAATAGAGAAATTGCACACAATACAAACACTGATATACATTAAAGATAGATGCATCATCGTGAATGTAAATCAGTGACGTTCTCTAAAAGACGGCCTGCGAGGCGCAGTGGTATGCGCGGTGAATTTACAAGACGGAGGTCCAAGGATTTCTTAATTGGCTTTGTTTTTCAAGGTTTTCTTCGGCCGTGGCTAGTTGTAGTTACCACCCTACCGACAAAGACGTACCGCCCAGCGGTTTAGCGTTTTGTTACGATGTTGTGTAGATACTGAAAGGAGTGTGGATTTCATCCTAGTTCTAAGATGTTAGCTTGCTTTCATCTTATATTGCATCATCACTTACCATCAGGTGAGATTGTAGTCAACTTGTAGAAAATAAAAATAAAAAAGTAGGTACAAATTTCTTTTATCCCTCAAGAAATTATAACATTATAGAAATAGACAAACTATAAATATAGAAAGGGGTTGAGCTCAACACCAAGAAGGCATTTTTGGTTTTACTATTTCTAAGCAATTATTGATGAATTTCTTAACGATAAAGCAATCAGATTGACCTTCACACAAATGTTATAATCTAAAGAGATAATTTAAAGACTTACTTAGTTTAAGATTACCTTTGTAACATATATGGACAGCACATTAGCTATTTAGCGATTAATAAATTAATCGTATAATTATCTGATCTGATATAGTGTCTAATAGTTCTAATACAAAAAAGGTGATCAAATTATGTAAAATTAATAATTCTAAAATAATTATAATAAAAAGTATCTAAATGTTCTAAAAATATGTTTTAAGAAACTCGTGTGTATCTTCGGTATCAAGTATCAGTGTCAACAACAGACACGACTGTGCCAGTGATGCTCAACACCCCCCAGTTTGCTAATAGCCTCATCCCTGACGAACTCGTTAACTTGAGAATGTATAACTTCGCAGCATAGTTGGACAACACATTAGCTACTTAGCGGGTTGCTCGTAACTTTGCCTCTGACGACCATGTTTTCTAGACTACAGTATACCTAACTTCGATAACTTCAAAACCTTCACAAATTAATAAATGTGAGTTTTAGGAACTAACGAGTGGGTAACGCAAGAAACCTCATCTCACATATTATGTGGAGTTCGAAGCAGTGGTAGATGTACGCTCATATGCTCCGAACCATGATGAAAGGAATATTGGAAAAAGAGACACAACAAAAGAGAAAGAGAGTGGAAGAAAACACCAGAAAGACACCACAAATCAGCACGAAGGAATGCAAAGGTTCCGCGCTGATCACGGAGTACACGGGAGGTTTAGTCTTTAGTCTAGTTTAGTGTAGGATTTAGTCTGTGCAAGTCGGACATTCCCTGCTGACTAGCCGGCTAAAGTTCCGAGGGATTATTTTCCTCCCCGGCCAGAAAAAAAATATAAGTAGTTGTGTCATACAAGTATAATCTTAATTTTATCCTATGTACAAGCCGTGGATTTGTCCTGTGCCTCCGATTCCGGAGGGCGTTGGTTCAAATCCGGTCCGGAACATGCACCTCCAACTTTTCAGTTGTGGGCATTTTAAGGAATTAAATATCACGTGTCTCAAACGGTGAAGGAAAACGTCGTGAGGAAACCTGCATACCAGACTAAAATAGCCTTAAATTGCGTTATTCAGAGTATAACTGAATAACGCAATTTAAGGCTAGGATCGCGTTTGCCTGTGTTAGATTGCCTACGGCACTCCTCAAGGCTATACAATTTATATAGAGAAACTAGCGGACGCCCGCGACTTTGCCTGCGTGAAATTTAGTTTTTCACTAATCCCTCGGGAACCCTGAACTTTTCTGGGATGAAAATTAGCCTGTGTGTTAATCCAAAGTAAAATATATTTCCATTCCAAATTTTAGCCAAATCGGTTTAGTAGTTGTTTTAGTTGTATTTTATATTTTTGTGGTTACATCCATTGTTTTAAGTCATTTTTGTTTTTACATATTTTTTAATTGTTTTCACCCGTGATGTCACCCTTTTAAAGGCTTCCACTGAAAACCAGTGCAGCAGCTGGCTGAGTGGGAGACCTTTATTTGGTCAGTGCGCTTTTCTTGTTTCTTGTATCATACAAAAGCTTAGTTTTAAGTTTTTACTGACCAAATAAAATATTTTTCTTCTTCTTCTTTTTCTTAGTTGCGGCGTTAAAGAGTAACAAACACCCAAGCCAGCATCCGAACAAGCATCCATACAAACTTTTGCGTTTATAATATTAGTAGGATGTTTTTTAGAATACCAGTTAGAAATCCCTAAGGTTATCCCGTTCGACCACCAAACACACTTCAGTTTCACTGTCTGTCATCATCATCATCATCATCATCATCATCAGCATCATTCATCCACACCTGGACATAGGCCTCTTTAAAGCAGCGCCAGCGCGATAAACTTGCATTCAATAGCTATATATATACTTTGTACAGAGGTCAATTCTGTACATGAAATATGTCCAAAATAACCATCAGAGGGTGGTAAGTGATCGATACTGATGCCAAAAATGCAATCAGTAAAATGTTTGTTTGTCTGTCGTCTGTATGTTCGTTATAGAAACAAAAATTACTCGACGGATTTTAACGAAACTTGGTACAATTATTCTTCATAGTCCTGGACAGGTTATATTATACTTTTCATCACGCTACGATCAATAGGAGCAGAGCAGTGAAGGGAAACGTTGGGAAAACGGGAGAAGTTACTCCATTTTTACAGCGATACCACTGTAAGGGCTCGAATAAAGAAGTCTAAGGGCGGACGAAGTTGAGGATATCCGCTAGTCTGTACTAATTCTATAAAGAGGTAAAGTTTGCAGCCACGTAATTACTGAATGGCAAAGGCTATATTTTATCCCCATGTTCTCAAGGGAATGAGAACTACGAGCGATTCCGCGGGGCGTTGGCTAGTACTAGTATATAATATACATAGATTTTGTTATTACATATTACCAATATCTAAGACCATTACCGTTAGTATATCTCAAGCTAATTGCAATAATTATCGACGTCTGAAACTCACGGGCAGTTCATACAACTCAATCTGGCTTAACTATATTACGTTAAATTAATTGAATTCCCTTTAATTTGTATAATCATTATTACGAGAGGTTTGAGATAAATGGAAATAATATTAATTTGTAGGATTGGCAAAGTATGGGAAAAAGGCTTTTTGACGTTTTACTAATACATATTATAAATAATGAGTTTGTTTTTTAAGTAACTATAATAAGGTAGATGTACATAAAACTTTTATAATGTTTTTTTTCAATTCTTTACAAGTTCACCCTTGACTGCAATCTCACCTGATGGTAAGTGACGATGCAATCTTAGATGGAAGCGGGGTAACTTGTTAAGAGGAGGATAAAACTCCATACCCCTTTCGGTTTCTACACGACATCGTACCGGAACGCTAAATCGCTTGGCGGTACGTCTTTGTCGGTAGGGTGGTAACTAGCCACGGCCGAAGCCTCCCACCAGCCAGACCTGGACCAATTAAGAAAACCTCAATAGGCCCAGACGGGGATCGAACCCAGGACCTCTGTTATGTAAATCCCCCGCGCATACCACTGCGCCACGGAGGCCGTTTAAATGGCTGCACGCTTCTCATAAAAATCAGCTTAATAATGTAACACCACACACCTCAGAAACCAAACCCCCGGTTAGCTTACACCATAATTACATCATTTATATATTTAAAAATAACTATTTTATTAAAGTATCACTTCATTATGAAACCGCATACACTGAAAAATGAACTCTACACAAACGAAAATAGAAAATAAAATACAACAACCACAACATGATACCGATTCACGTAAAATATTGGCCCTATAAAAGAATCATGAGCGGGCAAAAATATAATATCGTTGAAAGCAATCGCCCGGTTAATTAATTAACCCAAAAGCGACCACTATATTCGTTTGTACGCGATCGTGGGCTGAAGCGACCCTTATTAATTTTATACCACTTTTTCCACTCCAATCTCTTAATCGATTTTTGTAACGAGATTTGAGGATATTTTATTTATACCACTACCGAGATTGATGGGATTGCTTTGTTCATAGTGTACTTTCTAGATGAACGCTGGGAAGTAATTGATTTGTTGTGTCGATTTGACCTCATAGTTCAACGGAAGCTTAGGGTTGAACTTCGACTTTTGATATGAAGATCGGAGCTTCAATCCCTGACTCTGTGGAATCCGATAAAGCAATTTATCTCATTGTCATTATAATATTAGCCGATGGACATTTACTGAAGGAAATAATACTTTTATAGTGACTTTCAAACACACAACATGGCCTTGGGATGAGCCGTCATCATTAATCCAAAAATGATTAGTGATGACTCATCACTAATGCTCATAGACTCTTCGAAATACGAGTATGTGACATACCCATTGCCATTTTAGCTTTGCGACTCAGTGAGCTATATCGATTAATAATTATCCTAATTTAGAATCGATCACGCAAAAACACTTTAAGTAAAACTCGCTCGATTGCTAGCTGAACGTTCTATAATGAGGGCATCATTGTAGCGAGTATTGAGCAAATATTAATTGAAACATACACTTTACATTGAGACTTTTGCTGTAAACACGCCTTTTGTCCTGTCCCGTGTCTCAATATAGGTGAAAACCATTCTAACCGGACCCCCTGACACGGCGGTGCAATAAGGAATCCACATTTTTTTTCCTTAGACAAATAAGTGTCTTGCTATCTTGGTATCATTTGTATAATTTCAGAATATCGCAAATATATTGAATGTTCGTGTTTTTAATTATACAATTACAAAATTGATTTAACGACACTGGTAGACGTAGGTACAGTTTAAGTTAAATCCCTTAGATGATTTTAAAGCACCGTAGTACCGGAACGCTAAATAGTTTTGTTATAGCAATGCTATTGAATCAAAGATAACGTATAATTCCTTAAACTTAATTATTAGTATTTTAAATTATTTTTTAATTTTCTTATAAATCAATTTATAAATTATTAAATTTTTAAATATTTATCATACTTAGGTATGTCTAAAGTTTTAATTAATTTACAGTCGCGCTGCGCATTGGGTAGTGATCCCACTTTTACATCCATTAGTCCGTGGGTTCGATTTCCACAAATTGGAAAATATTTGTGTGACAAGCATGAACATTTTCCAGTGTTCCATGACGTAATTTTAAAAAAATGGCCTTCTCCGTAAAGTTGAATAATATTTAAGAATTGCTTCAATATTACGTACTTCTAAACTAAATTACTTTTAAACTATTTGGTAATTCTGAAAAAATTGGCCGTCTACGTAAAGTTGTATGGCTGTAATATTTCACATAAATGGTCTAAATGGCTGTATGCGTCGCGTTAACTAGGTTCCAAAAGTTGGCAGGCTGTGTGCTGATTAATTTTAAGTGAAATAGAGGCAGTGGCTACCATTAAAATACATTTACAGTAACCATTATGTGCAGTTTATCTGAAAACTTGCTAATGTCCTGCAATTTTTCCCACGAGATTTTTCCCACAAACTAAAGATTCACCAATTTTCAAATTACTTACAGTATTATGTTATTCATCCATCCATCATCGCAAGATTTTTTTATAACATTAGTACTAGAGCCGTGATAGTCCAGTGTATATGACCTCTGCCTCCGATTTCGGAGGGTGTGGGTTTGAATCCGGTCCGGTCTTCTCAGAGTGTGAAGTCTGCCAATCCGCATTGGGCCAGCGTGGTGGACTATTGGCCTAACCCCTCTCATTCTGAGAGGAGACTCGAGCTCAGCAGTAAGCCGAACATTGGTTGATAATGATGAATGATGATCAAAGAATATCAAACAATTGTTATTGAAAGTTTGTATGAACTATTTAGTTGTTAAGATAGATATAGGAGGTTGATAAAAAAGGTATAGGAGGAGATAGTAGGTACAGTAGGTACTTGTTGAGGCAGTATTGATAAATAGGTACCTGCTTATAGAAAGAAAGAAAGAAAATTATGAAAGAAAATTATAACCAACCAATAGTCATGTTACCAACAAAGTCACCGAATTTAGCGACTCCACTGAGTTTTGTGCTTACTTACATTATATATTTACCTATTTTTATTTCGTTGTTCACTTTGCGACTCAATGAAGTTAAGACAAATAGACGCTTATGCTCGCCCCAGTTTTGACGCGCTAGTGACCTATCTCTATTATAATATGACCAATATTCCCATTCCCCTCCAACTAGTCGGGAACAACTGTGCTAGGAGTGGGTACGACAATAGGCCATCGGGGTGAGGATTGAACCACCACCCCTCAGTGATGAGTCCAACCACTCTTACCGTTGAACTATTGAGGCTTAAAATTTAATAAATTTAATTCGAAATATTTATTTGTTAATCTCTGAAACTATTAAATGGAACAAAAAGTATTCATCAATATACTCATATAAATATTAACTTGGAACTCTGATTGGTATATTATATCTATAATAAACGTATACATTTTATTAAAATAAAAGCTATACAAAATATGAGTACCCTGCCCTACCTTACAAAGGACTTTTGTATTGAACTCAAAAGTGGCGGTTAATACTAATATCCAATCTGACCTCAAAAACAATACAAAAGTACTTCACGAACCGGCATGGGAATCCAATCCCGGGCCAATTTCGTTTTAATTTATAGTAACGGAATTCAATAATGGCAGTTGACACAAAAACCTGCACAGCGCACGCAAATTGACCGGCGGCTTTCAAACTACCCGCAAATGTTAACAAAAAAAGCAAATAGGACAGTCTGTTTAAAAAATCTGCATTACCTCCATGGAAGCTCCTAGATTATGTAAAAATACGAGCTTAATAAGACTTGAATTTATTTTTCCTACTTTGACAAAAGAAGTTCAAAAAGCTTAGAGGGAATATAAAACAATTTATTAAATATTTATTTATTATTCTACAAAAAACACATTTAAATTAAGCCTAACCATAGTGCAACTCAAACCACAGTTGGTTTTACTCTGCACTGGTTATTATTACTTAAAGCAATATTTAAGAACAAAAATAATTAACAAACAAAATAGAAGAAAAACCAAGAACAATGATTAGCGGGTAGTTAAATAAATATCGTAAAAGTGTGAGTGAACCGCTGCTAGTAAAGCAATCAAAATCTTGAGTTTTGCATGAAAAAGTCCTACGAAGTGATATTCTGTGTCCATCATCCATAACGTCGACGTAAAGCTGTAATTAAGCATGTCTTTCAGACGGGAACAATGCTATGTTGATAGTTATTTTGGAAATATATTTCATATTCAGAATTTACCTCTCTACTAATATAATATAAGTATAGAAAATAGAAGATGAGATAACTGAAAAAAAAAATCTAAATGTATGGTGTTCTTGTCGGTTCATTCACATTTCTTTACAGAAGCTGTAAATGCTACTCCTACTGCCATCTGTTGGCGACCTCTCTAAGTACTTGTTCAGAGAGTATGCAGAGTTTTGTACGGAGGGCGTTTCCATCGGCAATATTATCTTGTACTTTCATATAACTCGTACCATTTTATTTACGACTACTAGTTTTCCACGACGTTCTCTCCTAATTAAAACAGCGGAAAATCTTTTAAAGATATAAAGTTATTATAATTGTTATTAAGCTTATAAAATTAAATAATAATAATAAATTAAGATTTTTTTATATATTACGCGTATTATATTATATAAATATCCGAATTTATTAAATTGTTATTATATAACTGTCTATATATCCCATGTTTTTTAATACAAGAGATTTTATTATTTTAGAGAATTAGTAGGCAATTAAAATTATTGATACCTAACAGATTGAAAGCAAAAAAAACTTATTATTTATTAACTTTGTAAATGCTGATAGTTAAATTAAAATATATGATATTATAGGAAGTTTAAGATATTTCCAGTCTGTGTATAGAAGAGAAGATTTCGCCTATCGTGTACCAAAGTATAGTGTACACTGCCCTATCGGACTACGAGTAGATTAGATTGGGAAACCCTTGAACCCATATGATATCTCCTGCGTAGATGACTAATGGACAATCTCTATGAATGGTAGACATTAGAAATAGATTGAGAGAGCATTGTCGAATTGGTGTTTCTCCAGGTAAAGAGTTTGTAGAATAGATTTCCTGAACATATACTTTAAACACTTAAAATAAGAAAAGAAGTACAATTTTATTTACCCATGGCAATACAACTCAAATTTAAAATAAGGTATATAGTTTTAGCAAAAAATTACAATCTACCCCTGGTGGGACTCGAACCCACAATCCCCGGCTTAGGAGGCCGATGCCTTATCCATTAGGCCACAGGGGCTGGTGCTGTTAACGGCGAAATAGATCATCTATTAATAATACGTACACTATGAGCATACGCATAACGAAATTTCTTCGATTTCTTTGCATGATTAAAATACATAAAAAGAAGTTATTAACAAATCAGGGTACTAATATTGTACCTTGGGTCACTCTCTGATACTGATACGAATTTAAGTCGAAGCTCATTTTATGTCTAAGTTAATGTGATGTGAATTAACAGTCTTACAAAAAGTGTATTCGGTAGGCTACTATGTAGTTAGATCATGGTGGTTTAAATGTAAGTGGCACTAAAGGTTTAAAGCCATAAGGACCGGATGAAGGAGGTCTAAGGGTGGACGAAGTTGCGGGCGTCCGTTAGTGTTATAATAAACGCTAAAAGCTTTGGTTAGCTATAATAGCATACAATTTCAAACTTTTTCAGTGAGAGGAGCGGAAATAAAAGATATTTTTGTCACTGTTCGCAATATTCATACAATCTTCGGTCCTCTGTCCCCGGAAGCGACAAGGGTCTTATCGTAGACAATACATTGCGAGCACGTGCCCACCACGTGACGATCTAAACCTTTTTCTGCTCCGTCGCTGTACAAAAATATGGGCTTTTAATATTTATGCTTCCTTTGTCCCGCTATGTGTTATTATTTTGGTACAAATTGTTTTGCAAGCAAAAAATATTTTTAAATGTAAAAACGCACTATAACTTACAGAACATATAAAACGCTAATAATAAACTTGACGGCCTCCATGGCACAGTGATGTGCGCAGTGGATTTACAAGATAGAGGCCCTGAATTAGAGCTTTTCTTAGTTGGACCAGATCTGGCTGTTGGGAGGTTGCGACCGAGGCTAGTTACTGCCCTACCGGCAAAGAAAGGCCAAGATGTGCCGTCAAGCGAATTAGCGTTCCGGTACAATGTCGTGTAGAAACCGAAATGGATGTGGATTTTCTTCCTACTCCTAACTAGTTAGCCCGCTTCTATCTTAGATTGCATCGTCACTTACATTCAGATGAAATTGTAGTCAAGTGCTAAATTGTAGAGAATAAAAAAATCTAACGCTTTGCATAATTGATGCTGATTTTAACTGCTACCTTTAAGGTCTACACCACAACCAATCAAATCAGACTTGAGCCAACTTAGAAGGTCTAAAATGTTAAGTCAACCTAAGCTGGGAATCGTATCCGTAATTAGTTCTCTACTGAAAACCATATATTACAAGTTATACTTAAGAGGTCGTCAAACGTTTATATTTCAGTACAAATTATGGACTTAACTTAAAAATAATTTCTCTGCAATAAACTAAAGTTATCGCACCAAGTGCGACAAACTGCGAACTGAGGATCGTAGATCCTTTTAAATCCGCCAATATTGTTTCAAACGGAGTCAACACTGACCTATACTTGGGACCAGGCGTCACCAACATTTAACACTTATATTAAAATGTAACATAAGCATTAAAAAGTAAGTACTTTGAATAACAGACTTATAAAATCAATAAGATACGAATACGCTCCACTTTTGTATAAAAGCTAATCTGAATACAGATCACTTGTAGGATGGAAATAAAATTGCAGGGATATCCTCTGTTATTTAAATTATTGTATAACTCTAATACAACGGTAGGCAATGATATTTTATTTGTGTATTAATATTATTGGTTACCACCAAATCAAATAAACAGTTGGCTATAATTATCAACTTAGAGTATGTAAGTAAGATAGACGTAATAGCCTAGTAGATATGACCTCTGCCTTCGACTCGGAGAGCGTAAGTCTCTGCCTTCGAATCCGTCCCTAGGCGTGCACCTCTAACTTTTCAGTATTGTCCATTTTAAGAAATGAAATATCACGTGTCTCAAACGGTGTAGGAAAACATAGTGAGGAAACCTGCATGCTCAACAATGAGCTGAATATGGGTTACTAATGATGATGATGATGATGATGATGATGATGGTGATGATGATGATGATTATGATGTAACTAAGACATCAAACAAAATAATCCACCATGCACTACCATCATGGTTCACATTCTAAACTATTCACACATTCTAAACTACTTGATTTGCAAGCCAACGCATTATGCCTGGAAATAAAAGGTTGAGAACACCTGAATTCGCAACTTTTATTTAAACTTTGAAACCAGCGGTGGCAGACTTAGATATAAGTAATTTGAAAAAGGATTTTACAAAGTGTACTCTCTAGGGAAGACAATGTTTTACGTGTTACATTATTTTTGTTTTACCAGGACTTACAATGCAGTGTTGAATTAAGAGTGAAGTTTCTGTTTGTATTATGCTGAAGGTATTTGAATTTGCATAGGTAAAATAATATTGTAAATGCAAAAATGAGATTTCTTTGTTTCTTTTGTCTTGATAAGCCGATTTTGATAAATATTAGTTTACTGTTAGTGTAATTTTAGATACTCTTAGATCTTCCTTTTACCTTTGAAAACTTAAATCTTCTTGGACCAATTAATCAATTACAGCCTATTTTAACTCTGCCCGAAGTTGGAAAGTTGGTGGTTGGTTGCTACTTCCGTGCCTCGGAGAGCACGTTAGGCCGCAGTCTTTATCATTAGTATCTGATAGTGGACGTTAAAGAAAAATTATCACATTAAACTTCGCTACTCGCATTGGAGTTATGGGTTTAAGCTCCATATCCTCCTATAAGAAAGGAGGCCTGCTGGCATATTCACTTATTTGGTCTTTATAAACAACTCTATTAAAATAAACATCAAATTAACTAAACTGTCATTCATCTACTGGCTTGGTATGATATCCACGAATGGTTGTCAGTAGACATTTGTTACATACTCGTAGAATCTCAATTTGATTTATGTTAACCTATGTTAGTCCCAGCTGTGGGACATCGTAACAACACTAATATTAAAAAGGTCTAGGTAAGTAATTTAACGGCCTCCGTGGCGCAGTGGATTTACATGAAGGAGGTGCTGGGTTCGATTCCCGGCTGGGCCTATTGAGGTTTTCTTAATTGGTCCAGGTTTGGCTGGGAGACTTTGGCCGTGGCTAATTACCACCCTACCGACAAAGACGTATCGCCAAGCGATTTAGCGTTCCGGTACGATATACGAAAAGGGGAGTGGACTTTCATCCTTCTCCGAACAAGTTAGCCCGCTTCCATCTTAGATTGCATCATCACTTGCCATCAGGTGAGATTGAAGCCAAGGGCTAACTTGTAAAGAATAAAAAAAGGTCTAGGTTTGTGAGTAAGTGTGTATGTTTGTTCGTCCTTTGCGCTGCGTCTACTGAAGAGATTTTTCATCCCGGAAAAATTCATAGTTCCCGCGGGATTTCTGTAAAACTGAATTCCACGCGGACGAAGTCGCGGTAGTCCGCTAATAGGTTACTGATAATGAATGTATTGACAATAGATAGTACGTCTGATGCACTGTGGCGAGCAAACCTTCTGACAGCGCTATCAGTGTCACATGTCCGCACACGTTCGTGGAATTAAATCATTGCGTTGGAGCCACTAAACGAGCTTTTTGATTTGAGCCACTGAACGTAGATTGTGGCCCAACAACCTAGCACTGGCTTGTTTTACGTTGGAGAAAAGTAATTGTGGTGTCCGTCAAAAATTATGGCTACTTTATGTACTTCCTGCTACTTATTTAGTAATTAGCACTAAGCAAGGAAAATATTGATAACACACAGTTTTCCAAAAATCGACTTCTATTCGGATAGCAACGCTCTATCCTCGGTCTAATTATCAGTTTATAGTAAATGTAAGTAAATATGCATGGTGGAATATATATGCTTAGATATATATGCACTACTATAAAGCTTAACATTCTAAGCAGCTTCAGTTGCAAGCTATTATGCCTGTAAATAAAAGGTTGAGAACACCTGAATTCGCAACTTTTATTTAAACTTTGAAACCAGCGGTGGCAGACTTAAAAAAAAAAAGGTCAAGGTTTGTGAGTAACTGTGTGATGTAAGTGTGTATGTTTGTTCCTCCTTTGCACTGCAGCTACAGAAGCGATTGATCCCTGAAAAATCCATAGGATTTGTGAAAAACTGAATTCCACGCGGACGAAGTCGCGGTCGCCCGTTAATAGGTTATTAATGATGAATGTATTGACAATAGATAGTACGTCTGATGCACTGTTGCGAGCAAACCTTCTGACAGCGCTATCAGTGTCACATGTCCGCACACGTTCGTGGAATTAAATCATTGCGGTGGAGCCACTAAACAAGCTGGAAGATTGTGGCCCCATAAACTAGCACTGGCTGTATTTACGTTGGAGTAAAGTAATTGTGGTGTCCGTCAAAAATTAAGGCTACTATAGGTACTTCCTGCTGCTACTTATTAAGAGTGTGCAATATGTAATTTGGTGGTTACAAATGGTTCTGGATCTCAGATTCTGGAAAAGTTAGGAGCCTGATATTTGGATAAATGATATTTGAAAGTGTTAACTTCGTTATGACTATACAAAATACACAATTTGTAAAACTTTTCTCGATAGTTTATTTTTTTGAAAAATACATGTTATGCTCACATTTTGCTTTCAATCTCAGGAAAAGCAAACTTATTTTCTTAATTTTTTGTTTTGTATAGAAAATTAGGTATATATCTTGAACCTCTGGCCATTTTGTTTTTCGTTATGTTGTTTAATTTACTTGCAATTAGGTAAAAATGGTTTTGGCGCTCACGTCATAAAATTTGCGTCGAGCGTCAATCGCTCCGTGCTTTTCACTCACGTGAAAGGCATAATTCGGCGTCTCGTTCGCGCTTCAAATTTTATCCATATCGTACCGACGTGCTGCGCGCTCTCTAATAATTAGCACTAAGCAAGGAATATATTGATAACACAGAGTTTCGAAAATCGACTTCTATTCGGATATGAACGCTCTGAGGCTTTATCAAGCTATCCTAACTATTTTTACGAGGATAAATACACTCACGCGCACACACATTTATACACACATATACAGACAATGTGTGTGCGTGCGAGTTTGTGTAATCTATGTACATCAACCCATGTACAATCTCCCTCATTTTACTTTTCAAGAATTTTTAACCGATTTAAACAAAGTAAGCAGCAAAAGGGCTTTACCAAACTGAGATTTCATTAGACAACTGAATCGATTTGGACCAGTAGATTTTGAGAAATCTCAAATACAAACCATTTCAAAAATTTGATTTCAATGTCTCTTTTAAGCTCAAAGTGATCAAATTGAAAAAAAAAAACGGGACGTTGTGGGGATCGTCAACAAAAAATGTTTTTTCCTTAATTTCTCTAGATATTAACAGTCTAAGGAATGCGTAGGTACGAAAAAAGTTCAGCGAACAGTAATCAAAACCATAGCAGTCATTCACTTGTAAGATTTTTTCGTTCAATTTAAATTCAAACTAAGTCTCTGCTCCTATTTTTTCGTTCACATTACCATAAGAAAGTAAGTTCGTGAATTATGGAGTTTGAACTATGGTGGCTCTATAAAGTAGTAATATTCCAAAGGTCCAGATGTATCAACGCCGTCCTTCAAGTCATTAGTTGTTTTGTAGATGCTGCGTAGAAGCCGCTATTCTAGTGACCACACACAAACAGTTAATTGTATTCCACGCGTAGAGCAGCGGTAGAGTCGGACCGATCTCGGATAAGATTACTCGGCCAATACTCTCAGTCAACGTCCTTATCAATTACTTACAGGATTGATTCAATTTATGCGATGACGGTATTGGTGATATTGATGCGCCTAATGTCATTCAGTAGGATGGATTATGTTATTCAGATATTGTAATACGCTTTGCTAATGCCCTTAGTCCTTATGATAGTCCTTATCAGTTACTTCTGTTTGAATGTCTGAAGATTAAGTTTGTCTTCTTCGGTCCATCGTCTTCAGACAGAGTCCTAGGTTGATTTAGTTTATGCAACAGTATTGATGTTATTCATGAGCTTAATGACATTCAATAGGATGGATTATGTTATTCAGATATATGCTTTGCCATCCATTATGTTATTCAGATATATGCTTTGCCTTCTCCTTATCAGTTACTTATGTTTAAAATTGAAATGCGACGTTGGACCTAAGATTAGGTTAGTCTTTGGTTTATCGTCTTCAAACCAATTTCAAGGTTGATTCAATTAATGCGCCTAAAGTATTCCTGTTATTGATGCGCTTAATGTCATTCAGTAGGATGGATTATGTTATACAGTTATTGTAATACGTTTTTCAAATGCCATATCCTTATAAGTTAATTCTGTTTGAAACAGTAATGCCTTGTTGCTTCAAGACTAGGTTAGTCTTCATTGTTGGTTCATTGTCTTCAGAGCAAGTCCTAGGTCGCTTTGAAAAATATTATAATTTTCTTTCTTTTGCTCAATTATAGTGACAACTCAGAGATGAGAAGATGGTATTACACTCCTGAGACGTAGGTGCAGTCATATCCTAGTCCATCAATCATCATCATCATCATCATCTTTATCAGCAGATGGACGTCCACTGCTGGACATTGGATTCGATCCGCTGATAGTCCATCAATATCTGATAGTAATAAGAGTCACCAGAGTCATCAAAGAGAAGTGACAAGCTGAGACGTATGATATTTCTATGTGAGCTACTAGTGAGCTACTTTGAGACGTATGATATTTCTATGAACAGGGTAGTTCTTTATGAAACACTCGTAAGTAACTCGAAAATGTGCATCCGTATGTAAAAATTTACACCATAACAAAAATAAAACTGGTACAAACTCGGAAAACTCGACAAATATAGTTGTCTGCGTTTATAAACAACGGGTTCAGGCAGCTCGACAAATAAGCTTACGGTCGGTGCCGGGATATCGTTTGTCATACAATTAGGTACCTGCGCGCTGCAACCTTGTTAGTTATGTGCTGGGATAGAAATATGGATGCTAGATACGGTATTTTTACCTTATTTTTATTTTTGAAGTGACTAAAAATTTAAAAATATTTTATACAACAATATTTTACATAGTGCTGTAAAACCAGCAGAGTTTTAGCCAAGAGAAATTAGTTAAAAAAAATCGTAATAGGCAAGTTGACACGTTTTTTTTAATGATCTTAAATAGATCATTATTGTTCTACTAGATTGAAAAAAAAATCATATTATTTGAGCCGTGATTACATGAAAGTTATTAAATTATGTATTGTCAAAAACATTTAAACTAAATCTAAATATGTTTTTGACAATACGAGCCAAAAACCTGTCGTCAATGATGGTGTATATTTCAACTGTTTCATGACGATACTATAAGAAATCTCTTACAAACGAAGCGTTTGAGAAATATATTTGTGTACGTTTAGTTTGACCTTAACTACTACTTACATCAAGTAACATTGTGACGACATAAAACGGACGAATGAATTGGAAAGTTTCGTAAAAAATCCTTAACTTGTATTAATTTATATCGATATATTTCGGAATTTTACATAGTTTAGGAGAAAAACACGATCGTAAAGCTTAAAAAGCTTTTTGAGTTTCTGAGCCACTCTGGGGGGGGTCGATGTACTCAAGTTAATTTGTTGGATTGGGACAGGTAGGGTGACATACTCGTAATATGCCAGCCTGCACGTCGTCGCCAACTAAATATAGGACGGCGTTCGTATCAGAATCGAGATTCACTTTCAATTACATACAATTTAAAAATTTATTTGAATTCTAAAAGAACGCAATTTAGTCGTTCGATAATTTTGTCGAATTGTACGTGTGTGATGGCTTTAAAATCGGCTATACCTTCTAAAACTATCAAAGTTCAAAGTCCATATTCGACTACTTACTTACGTGTGGAATAACTTGACACCCGGCTCAAATGATGTTTGAACTGTTAGTTTAGTTGAGTTTGGTAGCCAGATGTCAAGTTAATGCCAACGAGTTATAGTAGGATCTTTGTTCCTTTGTAAAATAAAGTATGTCTGACTGTTGCAAGCTTCCGGTGTACTTCGTTTAATAAGAATCCGTTCCATCAATGTACACTCTCTATGTTCGTGTACTCATAAAACTTTACAGTTTAGTTCCCGCGCTAAAAAGCCACGCTGCGAAATATTTATACACAGTGCAAATTAAGTTAAAATGTCTGTGTAAACAAACTTCCCTTTACTAAGAGAGGCTGGAACTTTTCCCATCATCACCATAGTTAGCACCATTATTATCATCATCATCGTAGTCATGATCACAACACTTATTTAAAATGAATTTTTTCTTTGATTACTGAATTAGTGACTGTGATTTATTTTAAATTGTATTGGAGTAATTTATTGTCTTGCAATCGTAGTGAAAAGTAGAGTGTAGATATCACACGCCGCTAATAATACCTTATCACTCGGTTTCTATTTAGCCCCTCACTTAGGCTCTGGCTTAAAACCACCTCGTTTAAAATGGGTCCTTTCAACATATTGTATCAAAATCAAAATCAAAAATTACAATTATCTGTATAATAATCTACTATGGGATTTACCTATTACATAAATAAATTCTCATCTCGCATCTTCTATACATACTTATTATAAAACGAGTCTTCCGTCGCATCTGTCTGTCTTAATGATAAACTTGAAAACTATCAGACGAATTTTCATGCAGCAGCAGCAAATTCATAAGAAAGGTTTTAATTGATTTGTCAAGGTTTTGTCAAGGGATTTTCGTCGAGAACACTGCTTAAGTCCCTTTGAGATATAGGTAGATAACAAAACAATGCAATAGATATGGGGTGCTTAAAAGCTTTTATAAAAGAATTCCACGTGGACGAAGTCGCGGGCGTCTGCTAGTTAATATAATATAAATTAGTAAGCCTTGCCTCTCGCATTGGAAGAAACTCAACAAAAAGAGCCAACGAGACCTGACGTAATTACACCTCATTGTCTGTGGGGCCGACCGATTGTTCAATATGTGTGATTAAAATAAAATTCTCCTTCAGTGAACAAGGATTTTGTGTCTTGATATCACACAAATAGGGTGCAAAATTAAAATAACACTGTTTTGTTTGACGAATGCATGTGTTCTTCAAACAACGGGATTTACTGGCTCGTCAGGAAATGCAATTAATTCAATCGATTAAGGTTGTAAGCTTTTAAAGGAAGGCTTTTAAAAATGCCACGTAATTGAAAGTGTATCGTGCATGTAAATTATTTTTTAACCACCAGATCAAAGTCTTATTTGAACAATGGCCAATAAAACTCTAGTTTAACTCGTGGTTTTATACCAATTTCGGAATTTTTTTTATCCTATTATCCTACTAATATTATAAACGCGAAAGTTTGTATGGATGTTTGTTTGGATGTTTGTTACTCTTTAACGCCGCAACTATTGACACGATTTGGCGGAATTTTGGATTAACGCAAAGGCCACTTTTCATCCCGGAAAAATCCATGGATCCCCAGAAATTCGTGAAAAACTAAATTTCACGCGGATGAAGTCGCGGGCGACCGCTAGTATTTTCTAAACGGTAAATCTGATTTAAATTGTTACTTAAATGTTACTCTATGGACAATATTGAAATGATATGATCTATAAAAATACACAAATTAAAAAAAAAACTACCTAGAATCCCATTGAAACGTACGCAGTAGTCTGCGGGCGCGGTATGTTCCGTAAAGGACTATACTTATCCTATATCGAGTAATCATAATATTAGTACTTATTTACACAGAACCCCTGCGAAGCCGGGACGGGTCGCTAGCCTTTTGAGGGCCTCCGTGGCGCAGTGGTATGTGCGGAGGATTTACAAGACGGAGGTCCTGGGTTCGATCCCCGGGTGGGCCGATTGAGATTTTCTTAATTGGTCCAGGTCTGGCTGGTGGGAGGCTTCCGCCGTGGCTATTTACCGGTAAAAGATTTAGCGTTTCAGTACGATGCCGTGTAGAAACCGAAAGGGGTGTGGATTTTCATTCTCCTCGTAACAAATTAGCCCGCTTCCATCTTAGATTGCATCGTCACTTACCATCAGGTGAGATTGTAGTCAAGGGCTAACTTGTAAAGAATAATAAAAAAAGCAACATTCACCCTTGCGACTTGATTAACCGAGTATGATTACCGATTAAATTACACATAGCAATATCGTTTGTCGGTAGAAAAAGGTAGAATATGGCTTGATATTAAAATTGTTTACATTTCTACGTATTTCTCCGTTTGACTACGGAACTCTAAAAATGTATTGTTGGGGCAAGGCGAGCGGATGGCACTAAAGAGTTATAGGGCGGGCGTGACACTATAAATATCCCTGGAAAAAAAACATGAAAGAAATACCTACTCAATCTCTGCGTATTACGGTATTTTTAATCGACTACAAAAGAAGGAGATTCTGATTTCAGCTTGCATTTATGTTGTACAAAGACCCAATATACTTATAGTCTATGAACCGTATTAGAAACGACCTTCACCCATCTGTCTAGTGGATGAAAAGTGTTATAAATCACAGGACATGTCCCAATGTTGTATGGAGGCTGGGCATTTATTCCGAGTGTCAACTAAGCAGAAAAAAAAGTTATCTTAAAAGGACATAAAATATAGGGCCCAAAATAAAACCGCATTTTTTTTAAATTAATTAAATAAAATGATTTTTTTTCATTAATAAGAGTTTTTATCTCGGAAAATTCATGGTTCTCGCGGGGTTTGTGAAAAACTGAATTGCACGGGGACGAAGTCGCGGGCATCCGCTAGTTGAATATAAAACACTTACATCCATTAAACAGATGGGTGAAGGTTGTTTCTAATACGGTTCTTAGACTATAGGTATATTGGGCGTAAAAGAGCCGTGATAGCCCAGTGGATATGACCTGTGCCTCCGATTCCGGAGGGTGTGGGTTCGAATTCGATCCGGGGCATGCACCTCCACCTTTTCAGTTGTATGCATTTTAAGAAATTAAATATCACGTGTCTCAATCGGTGAAGGAAAACATCGTGAGGAAACATGCATACCAGAGAATTATCTTAATTCTCTGCGTGTGTGAAGTCTGCCAATCCGCATTGGGCCAGCGTGGTGGACTATTGGCCTAACCCCTCTCATTCTGAGAGGAGACTCGATCTCAGCAGTAAGCCGAATATGGGTTGATGATGACCTTAAGTTTCTTATATTTTTTTTCTTTTTCTTTAGAATTTTTCACTTACGAGTATTTGTTATTGGAATAAATTAATTTTGATTGAACTAAATTAATATAACTAGCTGAATCACGGTTGAACGACATAAATTCCTTAATCATAAAGGTTCCAATTCGTCCGTTGGATCAGCCGTTGGACCAGCTTCAACCTTCACCCAGGTAGTAAAACTGAAATTGTAATTTTGTCATCAATTGTAAAATATAATATTGTATTTTTTTTTTTTAAAACCAATTGTTGAGTTTTTTGCCGGTTTCTTCTCAGCAGAACCTGCTTCCCGAACCAGTGGTAGAACCTTTACAAATAATCAACTGACGTGTCAAAAGTGCTTGTAAACTGAGCCTACTTGAAATAAATGAATTTGAATTTTGAATTTAATTTGAATACTAATTAAGTGGCTAAAGTTAACCGCAGTCATGCACCCAATGTCACTCTAACAGGTCGCGTTAAAGTTTTAAACTACCCTCATTCGTGTTATTTATGTGCGCGTTTCCTTGAAATTAAGAGCTGGAAACTTTAAATGTCTTTCAAAAAGTACATATTTCTCACTTTGAATTTATTTTATATTTACTATGGTACTAGTATTAACAAGATGCTTTCCGTGACTTCGTCCGTGACTTCGTAACTATTACCTGCAGTTTAAGTATTTGATAGAGAATACAATAAGGAACTTAAGCTAACTTATCCTAATAACTATACAAATCATGCCCACGTGGAATGGTGGCAATAATACTGGCTGCATTTCCGCGCTGGACAGCAAGGCTGATCCTTTGCGCAAAAAATGAGCCAGCCCTTCTGTCACCAGTCGAGGCAACAAGCCGCGGTGAAATGATACGGAAAAAATAGATTTGATAGATTTTATAGATAGACGTTTTTTGATTTAACTTACTGACATAATAGACTTTGTATAAAACAACTATTTTTTATTTTAGATGTTGTCAATTTTCAGGGTTGTGTATCTGAAAAAAAAAAACAAAAATAACGTTGCCCATCAGTCAATTTGAGTAAAGTCTCACGTGTCTATACTTTCACCGTCAACCATACCCTTCAGGCTGAGACACAGCAATGCTGCTCAATAGCTGACGTAATCAGTAGTGCTTCTTTAGACTAGGTTTGTTTATAGGACTGTCTCTCAGCTGTACCTAGCTATGTATGTCATAGGCTAGACTGTCTGCCATACATAGGCCTGTCTTACAGCTATACATAGGCCTGTCTTTCAGCTGTACACAGGCTTTTCTGCCAGCTATACCTGGGCTCGTATATCTCCAATACATAGGCCCATCTGTCAGCTGTAAATAAGCATATCTGTCAGCTGTTCCTAGGCCTGTGTATCTGCTTTAAATAGGCTTGGTTTACAAGCTTTATATGTAAACTCCAAAAACAACTAATCCTCTGGCTACACTTCTGAAATTACTTTTATTAAATTAGCCTCGACCGTGCATTAGATTAGGAACTCGCCATGTTTGAAATCTAATTGAAGAACGCTATTAAATATTGCCTAGAGCTACGCGAACCCTCTGATTGATAACTTAACACATTTTGTGCCGAGTTTGTTGTGGGAATGCTCTTACGATAGGTACGTTTAGAACCCTCGTAGTTTGAAAATAATTAACTCGATTTACAGTTAATAAAAAGTTTTTTATTGTTATAAAAGAACAAAAACAGATAAGTCATTATCATTATAATTAAGAGAGTGGTAGTTACAGAGTTAAAATTATAATCCTAAGCCGATCTAATTTAGTACAGCGTGGTGATTCTAGGTGTCCAATATCCTCTCTTAGAAGGGAAGGACTTGGCTCTTTAGATAGTCAAAATAATACTAGCCACTCACCAGTTTAATGAATTTATTAGATGGTGAATGGCTCGCATAAGTTGATAATGATGACAAGCAAAACACATAAGAATCATCATCATCAAATGAGCCGATGGACATCCTTTAGGATAGGTCTTTTGTAGGGACTTCCGAATATCACGATCCTGAGCCGCCTGCATCCAGCGAATCCCTGCGACTCGCTTGATGTCGTTAGTCCACCTGGTGGGGGGTCGACCAGCACTGCACTTTGTAGTGCGGGGTCGCCATTCCAGCACCCTGGGACCCCACGTCCAATGGGTCTTCGAACTATGTGGCCCGCTTATTGCCACTTCAGCTTCGTGACTCGTTGAGCTATTTAATACTCATTCAAAACGGTAAACGCTGAACTTTACATTCGTGGTAAACTTCTCAAGTATAGAAATACGAGGCAAATCCTAATACATATACATATTATGTATATTGTAATTCCTTTTTCATATGTACCGTAATAAATTCGACACAAAACGACATTCGACTCCTTTTAGATCAGCTCGGTCGACACTCCTTCGTATTTCTTATCGAGACGTGGGTTCCAGATTTATACCTCTTTTAATTAGTACTGTATAACGATATAATATACTGTATACTGATGTCAATTCGAATTTCTAGAACTTGTAGAGTCCTGGGATTTGGTGCGACACGTGATTTTTTTCTGACTCTAAATCTAAGTCTTCTCGTCAGGGGTTGCCTGGTAGAGATTACTTATAGTAATAAGGCCGCCTTTTTTTAATGTTTTTATTTAAAATAGTATTTTTGTGTGCCATATACTATTTCATCTTCTTCTTTTAAAATAAAAAAAAAAATAAAGTGCGTTTTACAGAGACTTTGCTTTTTACTATCGATTTTATTATATACTCGTATATATTATATTCGTACATAATAATAATTATCTTTCACATACAACTATTATACGGTGTTTACGAAAAAATGTACCGTAAAGCAATATTTCAACAAAGTACACAGGCTCCATAATATCTTATCCACACAATATTCCATTGCAATAGAATTCCCTCGACCCGCCATAAAAGTGAGCAAGTCATAAATAAATTTCAGCTTATTATACGGGAATAATACGGATATAAGCCGTATATTGGAAACCAGACAACAATTTTGAGAATTAAGTTCAGACTTCCGAATGTACTGTAAAGGCCTACGCACATAAAAGTGACCCCGTGCGTTTTTGCAATGCAGTACACCATTGCAGCACAGCAAAAAGTAACATAAACAACAACCAATAGTGAGTATTGGTGTTTGTTCTTTATGTTTCTTTTTATACCTGCCAGTAATGAAAGTAGATTTTGTAATCAATTTTTAATTTCACTTAGGTATTTCTTTTTTAATAAATGCCGATATGTTAGCGCTTGACTCCCAACCAATTCAAATCAATTTAGATTGATTCAAAAATTTAAACCAATTTAAATTGAATTTAGGTGTCAAGGCATCCTAAGTTAAAGACGTAGGTAGAGCTTGTTCAATGTTATTGATTTCGACAGTACTTTCATATTGTGACATAAACACTTACTAAAAAGTATTATTTACAAATGTAACTATATAGGAAATGTGAAAGGGATTTCTTATAAGTCTGTTTGTGAAGTTAATTGTTAATTGTCAATACTTTTTGTAAAGTCTTGTGATTAATAAGGTTAAATCTAATCGCAACCGTCATAGCGTCAGTGTGTTGGAGGCTTTAATTACGGTAGCTCCGCATCGGAGCCAAAGTTATAGCATTTCGTTATTAATTTTATTTATTAGTAAGGTGGAAATACGGTTTTAAAAGTAATAATAAAAGCACTAATGTAGAAATTGTTGGCAATCTATTAAACCAGCTACCTACCTGTTAGAAGTCGTAGAGCTTAATGTAATTCCATAATCCTTTCAATAACTATTAGAGTGAAATTTTGTGAGATATCTCAAAATTGATTTTTATAAAAACTGAAATATAAAACCTAAAATTTTGAACAAGAAATCTTCTTCCGCGACAAAACCTACGACAACTAACAAAAATTCGACGTATTGTGTATTTTGCACAGCACACAGTAAAGTAGAGATCTTTCGAAAGATAAGATGTTTTGAAATTCGAAACGTTTCCTGAAGGATGAAAATAATTATAATAGTATCCTATAATTTTTTCTCGTATTATGATCTTAAACCGTGCCAAATTCAATTTGAATTCATTCAGTAGTTTCAGCGTCAGCCCGAATAACAAAAAAACACGGACAGACAGACAGAAAGACAAAAAATAAAAAAATATATATTCTTGGCTTCAGTATCGATTGTATTAATGCCCTGCAACAAAAAAATTCAAAATATCTTTAATGTACAAAATATACAGAATTCGTATTATAAATATAGATTCCAGATGGCGCTGGCGTCTGTTATGCCACGGTAATGTTTGGTGTTACAAATGGTATAAGTAAAATCTCAAAATGCGAATAAATGCATAGAATTCGACCAGTTTTATTATAAGTATAGAAATCAATAGATATACTAACACCAATATATACTAACGAAGCTAATCAAGCTAAGCTAACCATCGGCTTAGCTAAAGTTCCCAGCAAAACAGAGTTAAAAAACGCAACTCAATTTTCTCATCGCCTGCAGGTACAAGCTGTAGGCCTAGAGCAGACATCCGACAGTTAATTCCGATATTAAATCCGCATTATAGTTTAATTTTAAAAGTGATTATATACGTAAAAATAAAATAAAAAATATGTAACAGTTCTGGAAGATAAGTTATTTCATCAGTTTAATAGGTAATATTTTGTTGCTCATTATATGATTTTAAGTAATTATGCTACCTACGAGTAAATATTCGTTTAACATTTACTTGTTTTAGGTACAGGCCATGCGAAGAGGCTATAAAACTCACATTTCCGCTTGAACCATCGTGTGAATTAGTTTCACTACTGTTAAAATTCTTTGTTGTGTGAAAATGAAAAATAATAAATTGAGCTCTTTAGCCTTATAGCCAATCCGACGTTTTCGTCTTCGTTTTCGAGCTCTTCTACCAGACTAGCTTTATGTTTCCAAATCAGGCCACTATACAATATTAACTACTATACCAAATTTAGTTTGTCTCTAATATTGTTAGTAAGAATTATTACTTTTCTTCTCTTTCTATTTGTTATAAATAATTTAGAATAAGTTTAAATATATTGTCAACTTTAATTTAATTTTGTATGTAATTTTACCTAGTCATCTAATTTATTAATTGTATTCAATGAATTTGTTTTCCTTTTATGCTAATGTTTTATAATAGTATACTTTTTTTATTAACTTTGACATAATATAATATTATTATAAGCTTGGCATATAATTATTATGAAAGTGTTGACATGAAATTATATAAAATGTTATGTGCGCCTAGCGTTAATATACATATCAGATTTTTTGTGGCATGTTGTATTGTTTTTAATGGTTAATATGTGTATTGTTGGCGTGCTTTAAATAAATAATAAATAATAAGAATCAATTAGCAAAACATGAATGATAAATTTGTTTAAAACTATTTCGTAAAATGTTGAGTACTATGCTTTAAAATACGCAAAATGCGTTTGACAAGACAGTTTGTCTAACATATATCGTTGGTCTGTGCTCCATCTTATTTGAATGGCTAAGCGATTTTTCACCCGGGAAATATCTCAGGGTTATCTCCAATCTGACGCTTGAGCCTTTGTATAAGGCATGCGCTTTACTATGGTTTCTTATTTGGCTTGAAAAATATATATTTACCACTTCCACGTTTAACTCAAGTACTAATTTAAAATGCCTATAGGAACAGACATAATATAATCCTTGAACCATTAAAAATAAGGTGGATGATTACGTATAAAACCTGGACAAGTGCAAGTCAGGCTCAACCACCGACGAATCCGTACAAATTTATCACCATCATCATCATCATCATATCAGCCGATGGACGTCCACTGCAGGATAAAGGCCCCTTTGTAGGGACTTCCAAACATCATGTCACCTGCATCTAGCGAATCCCTGCGACTCGCTTGATGTCGTCAGGCCACCTGTTGGGGGATCGGTCAACACTGCGCTTACTAGTGCGGGTTTACCATTCCAGCACTTTGGGACCCCAACGTCCATCGGCTCTTCGAACTATGTGCCCCGCCCATTGACACTTCAGCTTCGCGACTCGATGAGCTATGTTGGTGGCTTTGGTTCTTCTGCGTATCTCCTCATTTCTGATTCGATCACGCAGAGATACTCATAACATAGCTCGTTCCATCGCCCGCTGTGTGACAAATTTATATGTAGGTACACATTAGCTTAACCTTGATGATTGATTACGTACTTTAATAAATAAATCTTTTATGATTTGGTTACAAATTTATAATTTTCAGATTTTTTTCTATATTGACTGATAGTATATAGCGGTATTACTAATAAACTTTATAGTGTTAGGTCAACGCAACTTAAATGTATAAGGGTTATACATTAAATATAAATATTTTGATTCATTTGAGAGTATCGAAAAATGTGTTTTTTGTGGCATACACGTCTGCATATATTTTTACATCATTTTTGAACTTTAGAACTTGAATACGTGGTAATTTAACTCTACGTGTTCCCGAGAAAAAGTTCTTTTTTCCTAAAAACAAAGATGAAAGAATTAGGTAAGCTCCCTAGTTTTATACTTTAATTGACTCGGCAAACCTCATTGCAATATTCTCAGCCTTGTCCGTAATATGACACAAATCTTCTCAAAAAGGCTCCACTATCTTAACAGAGGTAGGGAGGCAGTACTTAAGGCCATCAGGGAAATTTATTTTGTACCCGAGCGAATGGACCGTTTGAGTCTTATCGCCAGCGTAAAGTACATCACCCACCAAAGCAGATATTTTTAATTTTGAAAATATTTGATATGCAAAATGTTATTTTTCAACGATCCATGTTCTCTTTTCCGTTTTTAAAAGCTTTTATTTAACTTCCTCTCTGTCAATTATCTTTGCAATTAAAAACACCATATAGTGGTTTACATTGAAATCTGTTAAACGCTTTGGACTGTAAAAGGTACCAATAAAAGTATTCATTATTATATAATAATTATCTTAATCCCTAGACTTGAAAAACAATAGGTACCTACTATCCTTCGGCTGTCGGTAAAAAAAACCTGTTGTCTAACTATGATTAGTTGCATTAGATATTGTAAGCGTTTGCTTTAAATTTTAAAATAGTTGTTAGTGGACGGATGCCCTAAAGATTTTTACTACGTAAACTATTTTAGGAGAAATTCTTACAGAATTTATTGGCTTAATAAATTTAGTTAGTTTCAAAATATGGTATGGTCAAGTTGTACAAAAATATAATTTGTAAATCATGTATTTTTTAACAGATATGTTGAAATATTTTTTGCAATTGAAATATGCGAATAAAAATAATTATGATTGACAAAAAATTTAAAAAGGTAATTTTATTTTTAACCGACTTCCAAAAAGGAGGAGGTTCTACGTTCGGCTGTATGTATGTTTTTATTTTATGCTATACAAATTAGTATACTCCAATACTTCTTCTCAGGTACCCTAGGACTAGATGCTTGGCGCATACTAAACCTGCATTCAGCCAGAAAGGCGTTTCATATAATTAATTCATTAGTTACACCCTAAACAAACTTCACACTGGTAAAAGCTAACTAGGCAAACAAAGCATCCAAGCGACGTAAAACTCCAAAAAAAAAGAAAGAAGAAGGTGTATGGAAAGTTACTCTCAAAGCTCAGTACAGAGTTCGTGCAAGCTGATTCAATTTCCATTTTAATCTGTGACGTGAAACTGTCCACTCCTTTGTAGCTTACAACTCAACTTTTGGCTAAATTGAATTTTTCTCACGATTTTTTGTTTTGTTGCAGCGAGAGCAATGGTAAGTTGAATGTACAAAAGTACTTAAAAAAGTTAAAGATAAATTAATTAAAAATACTAATAAACTTATTTTTGTAGCCGCCAAATACTTGGGTGATATCTGCATTTCTGTTGATTACATTAATCATGTAGAAAATTGAGGTACTAACTTATTTTTATTAACTTGAATTTTTTGTAATTTTTTAATATAAACTTGTTATTGGTTTTTAGTGACCATGTGAGGTAGTATACTTAGTCTGTTTTCAGCTGACCTATTCACTATTTTGATACATCAAATCAATTGACAAAATGTTATCTATCTACTATAAGATATTCACCGAGCTGATACAGTTTTGCCAACTGTACAATTATTATATTTAAGCTGCTATTTTGAGACAAGCATTATCTATGTATCTAAATTTGTGATGTATTCAGATTATAAGTAAAAACTCTGTAGTTAGTTTACATAAATGGCCCTACCATAATAATTTCTCGAGACATTAACTGCAGTCACTTAATGAGACACATCCGACTTGTACGTAGGCAGGTCATAACTCTTCACAGAACAAAAATAATCAAACAGACGATTAAGAACATGTGTTATATTGGTTTTTAATTGTACGTATGTATGACTGATTTTTTTTAGGCAATCCATTGGCAATATATTTACTGTTATGTTATGTTTATTTGATGGTAAGTGATGATGTAACCTAATATGGAACCAGGCTAACTTCCTTTTTTATTCTTTACAAGTTAGCTCTTGACCACAATTTCACCTAAGATAATAATAATCTAAGATGGAAGCGAACTAACTTGTTACGAGTAGGATGAAAATCCACACCCCTTTCGGTTTCTATACGACATCGTAGCGGAACGCTAAACCGCTTGGCGGTGCATCTTTGCCGGTAGCGTGGTAAATAGCCACGGCCGAAGCCTCCCACCAGTCAAACCTGGACCAATGAAGACAACCTAAATCGTCCCACACAAGGATCATACCCTCGTAAATTCACATCGTACTGCGTTCCTTAGACAATTTTCCACCATTACCCTAGTAGTAACGAAATGAGTAGAATTGGGAGTTTAAAAAACGCATGGCAAATATTCTAGAAAAATATTAGAATGACCCACTAGTGAAATCAAAATGTAAAAAAATACTAGTAAACGAATAAATTAACATCTCAGTATTCCATTGAAACTATTAAATTTCATTAAACTCCCTGAAGGTAAAACCATTGTGAATTAAATTATTTGATTTGTAAGCGAATCCAAAGTTTTAATTTACTACTGGAAAATGTTCCTCGTTTCCCGATAGGACTGGGTTGGTGTATCCGTATAATATCTGGATAATAACCTAAAATTTATTTACGACTTGCTTACTTTTATGGCGAGCCGGGGAAATTTTATTGTAGGGATAGGATGTATAGTATAAAACGTTTGGAAAATGTAGCTGTTTTCATGATTTGCTTTCTCATTTTCTGTGAATTTTTCATGTTTACTAAAGTAACCAAATATTTTTATTTATTTTGTATACGGTTATGATGATTTTTTTATTCATAACTGAAACTACAGTACAGCTAAGGATCTTAATTTCAGTAATACGATATTTGCACCTAATTGTAAATATCCACATTATTACATATTGTGAACAAAAATATGTACAAATGATTTATTAATAAGACAGGTAAGTATCATTTTACAGGAAAGAATTTAAAGCTTACATGACATTCCACACTGCTTCAATGTGGGTTGATGGACTTAAAAAAACAAAGCCGCAAAGCTTAACTTAACAACAACGAAGAATTCGATTAAGTTTCTGTAATAATATATAGGTTAATCTTTGACCCTAATGGAGGCAATAATTTGCTGTAAGTAGGCGACAACGGACAGAGATTAGTAGCGATATTGTTATGCTAATGAGGTAATAATTAAGCCCATATAGCCCTTGACAATGTTATTTATATTATTTTAAAATCATAGAAATACTCTCTGTGGTGTAGCTCGTCAATACTATCAGTTACTTTTGCCTTCAAGTTAGATAGCTATTGTCTGCTTCCAAAGTAGGTGTAATATCTGATGAAATTATAGACACATACCTATAACTCAATTTGACATGTTTTACCGAGCTTGTAATACATACTTAAAAGGTAATGCTGCAGTGTATAGCTGTCTAGTGTAGGATATGGATTTTGGCTATGACGATAAACAAAAAAATGCCAATATAAAACAGTGATGTATGTTATAAGGTTTATCTTTCCAAATCAACTTATTATCAACTTAATACCTACACGGAGCCGCCAACACTAATGGTGTATAGTAATAAAAACTATGAAATATTTATTAAAATTAAAGTAATAGCACATTAAAAACAAGATACAAAGTAACAAGAAATAAAATAGAAAATAAGTAAATAAACAGAAAACAGTCTTACTTTCTAAAGCGATACTTTTGACAACCAACAGTGAAAAATTTTCAGTGAAGAAAAATAGATAGTGCAATAAAAAATCGTAAAATCCCTGAGTTCACCTAAAAAGTACACAACGCTTAACGTTCTGCAAAAAAAAAAAAGATTTAACGTTCCGGTGTACGATCATAAAGAACCTAAAGTTAAAGAGTTTAAAACAAAAGTCAAAGAAGACGTTAAATCTTATAAACGTAACTTTTAACTCGCAAAAAGAATATCAAACAAAAAGGTAAACGCCGAGGCACAAATTAATAAACGCCATTCAAACGTCCCATTACGGTTCTTTAATGACTTTGGGAACGACTGTTTTGTATTTTGCACGGGACCTGTCATGCCGTGGTGAGGATTTTTTTTTATTAATGCATATTGTTTTTTTTTTTCGTGATTTAATTTGTTTGACGTAGGAAACTCAGCTACTCAGTATGCTATATAGGTACCACGGAATGCTATAAAGTTACCTACCACTGGATCAAAAGTAGATGAAGTATCAGCATTATATTCTGCGGTACCTACCATCCTACTAATATTATAAATGCGAAAGTTTGTATGGATGTTTGTTTCGCCGCTACTACTGAACCGATTCAGCTGAAATTTGGAATGGAAATAGATTTTACTTAGGATTAATACATGGGTACTTTTCATCTCAAAAATTCCATGGTTCCAGCGGGATGAAAAACTAAATTCCACGCGGACGAAGTAGCGGGCGTCCGCTAGTCAAAAATATATTGAAAGCTTCTAAAAATGATATATACTCAGCATTTTACACACAAAAATATTTCTTTGAAAAACTAAGATTATAAAAATTAACGCCGCGCGAATCTTGCTCGCCTATATTTATATAACCTAGTAGCAAATAAAGCATTGTATATGAGACAACATATAAAATTAATTTAGTTTAGTCATCACCATCAACATCGTCACAATATTTTTAATAACCCTCATCATCATCATCATCATGGGGAATTAGAGCTTATACTCAATAAGGGTTAGCGAACTCTATGGTGATATTATTTGACTCCAGTCTCCAAGATATTAATGATCCGGACATAAATATTAGCAACCTTTCTAAACACCGCTAACCTTCGACTTGGTGGTGCATGGTGTTAAAAATTTTAAAAATATCTAGTAAATTACAGCCTGATAAGGTCTTAGGTCGGGTTATATTAGTGGATCTATTAGTCATACAAGCTTACCACTGAACCAAAAGGCAGTTACGAGTATAAGTCTCATAAACTATTACTACAAATAAATGTATGAGAGTACACTGTTCACCTTTCAAACGCCAAGAGTCGTTGCAATAACTCCGCAGCAACGCAATTTAATGCCTACCAGGAAGTTTAAAATTTACTTCTGAAAACTGTTGCCTGAGCGAGTTTCAATATGAAGCGAACATCCGTGTATCATGCTCATAATAAGGGAAAATTTATTTATGGCTTGCCGAGTTTTGAGTTATATTCCCCATGGTGATAAGCGTAGCGGATACTGGAGCCTTTTTACCAACTTTTATTAAATAAAATTAATTGCGAAGGATACGAAAACTTAAATAATAAACCAACAACCGCTTTGAAAGACTGTCGCCCCAAGTTCGCGAAGATTTTTGATATTCACTGCTATTATTTTTTTATTATTTACTACAATCTCACCTGACGGTAAGTGATGATGCAAGATGGAATTTAAGATGGGAGCGGGCTAACTTGTTAGGAGGAGGATGAAAATTCACACCCCTTTTCGGTTTCTACGCGACATCGACATTTGTATCTAATGTCATGCTTTAATGTTATAGTGGACTGTCTTGTTGGTCCAGTAGTTTGCCTATGTGGCTTTGGTTCACCAAGTCCTGGGTTCGGATCCTGGGTCAGGCTATGAAAAATTCAGCTTTTAGTTCTTCCAAAAATTCTCAGTAATTAATATTTTTTAACTCGTAGTTGAAAAACTTGGTTGAGTTAAGCCCCAGTGCTCTACGGAGCACTGGGACTTGACGCACATTTGACTTACATAAATGACGACACAGCGACCAACATTAATGGCTAAGTGCTGAAAAGCCAAGTCATATCATGATTAAAGTAGAAAACTTAAAATTAAAGTTACGAGGGTTCAAAACGCGCCTCGGTTCGAGAAAAGCCCACAACAAACTCAGCCAAGGTTTATTTTATAATAATAGCTCAATTATACGAGTAGGTAAAGGTAAAAGTTAAGGTAAGGGTAACTTTTAAATAAACGAAAAAGTAAAATAACCGCTTACGCTTGCAATGGGAACTCTCTCTAACTTCGAAGCGGAGAAATTCAATTGCAATGAGATGCTTTTGTGGTTGTACAAAGTACCCTACTTTGGAGAAATGGCGAATGTTCCTTGTGAATATCATTTTATATTATCATGTTTTATTATCAATGTGTGGTTTATGATAAAGCGTTCGACTTTTTACAGCGGTTTTTTATTTGAAATTCGAATGCTTATCTTTCGAGCTCATTTTGCACGAAAAGTTATACAGCATTTTTTGTATGTAAATCTTTTTTATTACTAAAATATAGCACATTTTTTAACTCCAAAAATAAAGAGGGTCTTTTTCCGGCTGTAGGTACGTATATTTATCAATGTTTTTAATTTCGATTGAGTGTATTTAAATTAATTGTCGTTTCACGGTGTGTAGTTGTTTTTTCATTTCGGTCTCGTTTCGTGTCGTCTATTTTCTACTTATTTTTCTCATTTGTCTGCTTTCGTTTTGTTTCGTATTATATTAGTAGAAGTTTGAAATAGTCAACGTGAGTCAACATTACTGAACCAAGACAAATGACTTATTCATCACCACAAATATAGGTACAGTCAATTCGAATTCAATCTATGAATCCCGCTTCCGACTCTAGTGTTCTAAATAAATCCGACACCCCTGTCAGGGCTCGAGATAAGTGAGACTTTGCTCGAAACGGCCTTATCTTAACAGACCTCACGTAAATTTTTCCAATGTCACTGTACTTTCTCTTACAGCAGTGACCATTGATTTTAACTAATCCTAGAAACAGAACAGTTTTAATTTTGCAAGTGTTTTTATCACACACATCATATAATTATTATGTTACTTTTTTCATAAATACGTAAATAAATTCATAAATAAAACGTACTTATCGTTACATTTTAACTAATCAAATATCTGTTTCTAACTACATTCACATTACATTTTAACTAAACAATTATCTGTAAATAAGTTATACAATTTTTACATGAAAATAAGCACACACACACAGTTTAAATAGTACAGTTAAAATATTTTTAGCAACAATAACGATATCTGAGTAACAAATTCATTCATCAAAAAAAGTGAAATCCATTAAACCTAAGATTAATTAATTAGATTTTGGTAAACTTTTATACTAAATTACTTTAATGCTATTTACGAAGACATTGCTAAAACAGATTACATATTTTAATTTAGAAATGTTTACAAAAAAAATACTTAGAACTATAATTTCAATAAAGTCATACCAGCCTGGTCTGTAAACTATAAAAAGGTCTGGACCTCAAGCAAAACCACCTTGCAAATTGAATAAGCACAGCAAACGCGATAAAAAGCTTTAGAGATTTACATTTTTTCATTATTCTTCCTTGCTTCATATATTTTGAGATTTAAACTATACGCTGCATCGTCGTCAGGTTTAGTGTAAATTCACACTAGCGACATGAAGTTTGATAAAAAGTTGCATTAACTGTCATCAGCCTATTTTTAGTAACCTTTCTCCTTATTGGAAGTTAAGGTTTTGTTTCAATGCGTGTTGGCGTTTAACTTACGATCACTATTAGATAATAACTGGGACTGACGGCTCAACGAGCTCTCCAAAGTATGAAGTTATAGTGCCTCCATCTTCTGTACTTTGTTATGTATACACAATTAAGCGTTTTTAATAATAAAAATAATCCTAATAAAAAACCCTTTTTACTAATAAAAATAAAAATAAAGAACAATGAAATGAAATAAACGCACAGCGAGAACCAAAAATATAAAACGCCTAAAATTGAATAAAATAAAAACGTACGCATCGAATTGAGAACCTAAACATTTTTTTTGAAGTCGTAAACCGACTTATAAATATGCATAAGGCTTTTTAAATTACATAAAGTTTTTTTGACCCTTCATAAACTTTTTTATTATACTAAAACATGTAAAAATATATCATTTAATAGTCTCCGAGTTTATACCACACCACAACCTTACCTAAATAATATTGTTTTTCCAGTTATATAACAAAAACATACTTTGAAAAGACATTCTAAAACAAAAAGTCTCTAGTGTGGTTTTAAGATTAGGTACGGTTCCTTTATATTTTTTCTAGATTTAAACCACCCGCTGGTTTCGTGAGCTTTATTTTCTGAGGATAATTAATTTGTGAGACACATTTATGTGCTATGGCGCTTTGTTTCCGAATTTATTGTGTGCTTTCGTTACGTCTGCGGACTAATAATCGCAGTTAATAACACTTTTTGTATTGTTATTGGTAAAATTTAAACTATTATACACTTTTAGGACTCTGTGCTTTATAACTGTTAAAACAATTACATAAGGAATTATTTAAATCAATGACTTCGAAGCTATTAAACTGTATCTACCCATACTCTTGTCAAGTTAATACCTTCTTTCATCTTGATTGAAAAAAAGTTGTCGTTTAAATTATGGAAAGGTATGATGTTATATATTATTTTTTCAACCGACGAAAGACAGAGAGAAAGTTTACAATTCGACTTGTATATTTTTTTTATGTATGAACATCTGTAACTTTTTACTGAATAGTCGATTTTAATAATTTTTAAAAGTATATTTCGAACTAGATGCCATATAAATTAAAAAAAAACTAACCCTAAGAGGGTGATTGAATGTATACCCATTAATTGTAAAGTAAACCACGAATAACTTTTCATAGTATAGTCCGATTTTGAAAATTTTACTTTCGTTAAATAGTTAGATAGGAGAGATATTTCATAATAATGATGATGATAGTGATTTCAGCTACAAAAATACAATTTAATAAAATGTCGAAAGAAGCTTTAAAAAGAGTAAAGATAACGTCATCAAAAATAATATAAGTGTAATTTCATTGAAAAGTTTTAAAAACACGCATCTGTAGGTAAACGAGCTAGTCGTATGTCGGTCAAAAAAACATTTTCAACAGAGATCTAAAAAGTTCTTTTAACAGGCACTTTACATTGCAACCAATTTTCCCGAGCCTGCGGCGAAAAGTTTTAGCTCTCTGTTGATGAAAACAATTAACTGAGCTCGGCGTAGCTCCGCTGCAGTGAATCAGTGGTTTGGAGCTAACGCTGAGAGCAACGTGGAGTGAAACAACTTGACTGCATCGCAACGAAGGAAATTCCTTTCACATTGTAGTACGATTAAAAAATACAGCCTTTTCGTGATTTTACTTTTACTACTCTGTTAATCCAAAACTAATTCGGCTGCTTATGATGGTCAATTCCAATAACAATGATAGTTTCCAGTCAAGTAACTCTTTAGACAGTAGTCAAGCTATAGCTTGAGTGCAGTGACTCAGTGGTTTGGAGCTAACGCTGATAGCAACGCGAAGTGAAACAACTTGTCTGCATCGCAACGACGAAATTTGTTTCACATTGTAGTACGATTTTAAGATACGGCTTTTTCGTGTTGTAGCTACTTTGTTAATCTAAAGTTCATACCATTGTTCACAATTATGATGAAGAATAGGATCCAATAACAAAATATAAATATAATATAAATTCATAGCCTCAATAGCTCAACCTACAACAACAACCTACCAAGAACTATACGCAGCTGTAGGTAATGCAACAAAACAAGCAACTATAATTTCGCAGGACGCGGCTAGTCTAATCCAAAAGTTACACACGGGACACGAATAGTCTAGTCCAAAAATCTAAACAGTGTAACATTGTAACAAGATAGTTTCTGGGGATGCTACATCGTAACCAATTTTCCATTCCGTGTGGTCGGAACTTTTAGTTGTTTGTTAATAGAAACAATTAACTAACTTACAACGTCACTGCAGTGCATCAGCGGATAAGGGCACGTTCACATAAACCGCGCTTAACGTTGTGTCGTTCATGCTCTCGTTCACAGGAATTATTCGATCTACAAAAAAATACTGGTCAAATGCGTGCGACCATGTGCAGTGTAGGGTTCTGTAGCTTATATACACTGACGACATCAAGCGAGTCGCTGGATACAGGCGGCTCAGGATAATGATGTTTGGAACTCCCCACAAAGGGCCTATGTCCTGCAGTGAATGTACATCGGCTGATATGATGATGATGATTATCTCAATAACAAATTTAACCATTTACTCAAACCTAATAAAAAGTTTGGATTGGAATGATTTTAATTAAACGACAAAGTTAATACTTGTTAGGTCGACAAGATAGATAGACTTTTTTTTTTATTCTATACACGTTAGCCCTTGACTACAATCTCACCTGATGGTAAGTGATGATGCAGTCTAAGATGGAAGCGGGCTAACTTGTTAGGAGGAAGATGAAAATCCACACCCCTTTCGGTTTCTACACGGCATCGTACCGGAACGCTAAATCGCTTGGCGGTACGTCTTTGCCGGTAGGGTGGTAACTAGCCACGGCCAAAGCCTCCCACCAGCTAGACCTGGACAAATTAAGAAAATCTCAATCTGCCCAGCCGGGGATCGAACCCATAACCTGCGTTTTGTAAATCCACCGCGCATACCACTGCGCCACGGAGGCCGTAGATTCTTTATTGCACATGAAAAATATAAAACAATAATCATCAAGTAATAAAATAAGTATGTAGAAAAATGCACAAAGGCGGTCTTATCGCTAATAGCTATCTCTTCCAGACAACCTAACGACTAATTAGATGACAAAGTTAATGCTTGTTAGGTCGTCAAGGTTGTATATTGAAGGTATTCATATCGATAGTGGTACTTTACCAATATTAATGTGATTCATATGGCGGGATGGAATATCCTGTAGCAGATGTCCATCGGCTGATATGATGACGGTGATGATGATTATCTCAAAAACACCTATAACCATTTACAAGTATCTACTTAATGAAAGTCTAGATTGAAGTGATTTTAATTAGACGACAAAGTTAATGCTTCTTATACTGATAGTGGAACTTTACCAATATTAATGTGATTCATATGGCGGGATGGATGGCTGGTTAGCATTTTAATGTATTATAATTATTAAAATTATTGTTTTAATAAAAATACAACGTACATTGCGTTAGACAAAGTTTTCAAATAAAACACAAAGTACTCTTACAATTTTAAATCGCATAAATCCTTTAAAAACAGACACAGAATCCGAAGATAAGTTCAGTCAATTTAAGAATTGCGTCGCAAAGAATTACAACTACAGGCGGGTAAATAAATCCTGCGACGTTGTCAGGTCTCTAGATAAGTGCAACTTTAGCCTCGCTCCAAACGTTTGTTTTATCTCACTGGAGATCAACTAGTTTTCTATCTCTTAAATTCAATTCTAGAAAGTATACTAGTAAACATTATAACGCAAAAAATCTCCGAATTATTTCACCGCGGCTAGTTGCTTTAACTGGTGACAGAAGGGTTGATCATTCTTTGCCTGGTTGAATGAATGGAAATGACATTCAGTATCGACAGCTCACGTGATCAAGTTATAGATCGGATTTGTCATGCCCATACATTTTGTTAGTTTTCGAATCGTTAGCGTTTGCAGAAAGGGAATCGACGTGTCGCATGACGCATTTTTTTTTTTTATTCTTTACAAGTTAGCCCTTGACTACAATCTCACCTGATGGTAAGTGATGATGCAGTCTAAGATGGAAGCGGACTAACTTGTAAGGAGGAGGATGAAAATCCACACCCCTTTTTGGTTTCTACACGACATCGTACCGGAACGCTAAATCGCTTGTCATATCTTGTCATTAATTTAAAAAAAAAATAGCTTATTTTCAGTAAACTTGGAATCTCGAACTTAATAAATATGATTTCCATAAAGCAACCGCAACGATTCAAAATGCTTTTATGATATTTTTACGTGACCGTCGTAACGCGACTACCCTCGTAGTTTATAGCCAAATTATTGGACTATTAAAATTTAACAGCTTTATTTACTAGTTCACTTTAACCAAACATTCATGAGCCTTTGCTTAAGTTATAATGCTACGGTTGTAGCCATAAAAAACTGAAGACGGCTGTAAAATTGGCGTGTTCTATTCCTAATTACACAGACATGGGGCCTTAGCCATGTGGCAGGTTGATTCTCTTTCTACAAACGCTAACGCTTCTAAAACTAACATAATATTATATGGAATTTACTAATCTGATCGACAACTTGATCACGTGACCTATCGATATTGACTGTCATACCCATACATTTTTTAAATTTTCGTTAGCGTTTGTAGAAATAGCAACGACGTGCCACATGGCTACAGACCCAGTATTGCCGACAAATACTGTAATTTATTGAACCAAAGTACTCGTAGTACAATGCGTTTTGCTTTCGATAACATTTCTGGAGTTTTCCGTTGTTCAAAAAATATCATATTGTCTCACACTGTGATTCCGCACTAACCTTCTATAGCTCTTCGTGGAATTTCTAATTTATCTAGACAGGCAGGAAAAAATGTGTAGTAACTAGTAAATAATATCGACCAGGATGATGGTTCGACGCACATTTATTTTACTGGCTAGATTCTATCGATATGTTAAGCCATTTTGCATTTTTCGGCATTCAGGTAATCTTATTACTGACGCAAATTGTTGGTTTTCTATCTGCTTGGTCGGACTAATATTACTTTACAAACACACACGCAGTTATTTAATGAGTTTTACACTTTTTCATATGCTAGGTATTTCCCGCTACATGATGAGAACACGCCCAGGTTTGAACATGCGTATAAATACCATTAAAAGGGGCCGCTCAGCCCGGGCCCCGGGGCGATGTTTGATAACTTCCTTCGATTAAATTACAACCATGTAGGGGGTTGTAATCAAATTGACAGGCTCGATTACTGACTGTAGTATCTGCTAATAACTTGACTTTGAATTTGTAATATAGAAACACAGAATAAAGATTGATACAGAATGAATCTATGCAAACAGCACGGAGAGGCCGGTGAAAACTAAAAAAAAAAAACGTCACGCGTCTCCTTGACATTTTTTTTTATTCTTTTCAAGTTAGTCTTTGACTACAGTCGCATCTGATGGTAAGTGATGACGCAATCTAAGATGGAAGCGGGTTAACTTTTTAAAAGGAGGATGAAAATCCACACCCCTTTCGGTTTCTATACGACATCCATACATACCGGAACGCTAAATCGCTTGGTGGTACGTCATTGTTGGTAACCACCAGCAAAAACATTCGCTTGTATAAACTTTTTTCATAATTTGTATTTCAAGATTACATTATTTAACTATTGATAGTCTATTATCAATTAGTCTATTAACCTACAAATATACTCCATATTATTTTTTGTCAACGGTTTTTAAAATACATATTTAAAAACATAAGACGCCATTTTTCATCAATAATATTAAAAATTACTGATGTGACGTTTCGAGTCGTACTGCCTCGAGAATGTATTCGTTTTTGAATTTGTATTTGGAATGGCTGCATCCTTGCCTAATTCTGTACGCTCTATATGCCTATTATTCTTTAGTCTGTGTAGAAATATAGTGTAGAAATATATACGAGGAGGTACCCATATATTATATTTTAATATGGAACGGAGCGGGCGTACCTATCCTTAACCAATTAATTTTATAGTATAATTATTGTTAAAAATATTATTCACAACTCTACAAACAGAATACTTTATTTTAGTATCCTTAAAAAATGGCGGGTTTCCTATAAACAATTTTGTCAATGCAATATTTTACTAACATATTATTATTTTTTATATTCCAATAAATATATAAACAAATCAAATTGTAAGAGTTACTTAAGCACATTAACAAACAACACGCCCCCGGAGTCAAACAATTCAGCAATAGCTCTTGAAGAAAATAATTAATCTTACATTTACAGATCAAATTAAAATTATAGAATAATATAATCTGAATCTATTATTCAAGTTTTATATGAACGTACAGACTGTACACTGTACATGTGAATAAAATTTCAGATGGTCATAAAAAGGTACGAATATATCTCAAGTCTCACCGGCCGTCCGACCCAATTTCGGACATATCACGAGTGATAGATACTTCTCGTTACGGAAATCTAGACCGTTTTCATCCCCACACTATTATCCGTATTCCGCATCCGTAAGAGTATCCTTAACCTCTGAGTGGTCATCGTTAGACTGATCGATGTGACGGCGTTACCTTTTTTGGTCGGAAGATTATTTCGGGACGCGAGGATGAAATATTGTGAGTTATTGATTCTTGCTTATTCGCGTGTGCTATTTGATACCAATGCATGGGGTTAATTTGCTGATATGAAGCCAAAGATTTTACACTATTAGATATGTCACTAACGCGGCGAAAAAACTGTCTTATTTTCATTTAGTCGCATACTTAACAACGAACGTTCGGGTTGTTTAATTAACTGTTCACGCTTCCTATCACTATCGCTGCAGTCCACCGCAATCACTAGACACTACGTCAGGCGTCTTACGTCGTCACGCTATTCTATTGGCTATCGAGGACGACGAGCAAGGAGCTAACCAATGGGTGAGTCCAGCGTGTATGAGTACCACACGCCCGCCAATCGTGCGGCCGTTTAATGATTTCCAACGAAAACTGCCATCGTGGACGATCTGTCATACTCGTACGCATATTAATGAAAATCTTTTGTTCTACTTAAAAATTTTAATGTAAAGTAAGCGCAATAAAACCTAAATATTGTCTACAACGTCGACTATTCAGGAAGTGTAAACTATATTTACATAAATATATAATGTAAGTAATCACATAATTGTGCATGTGTGCGCTTAGTGGGGAAGCTAAATTCGGATCACTTTTTGCGTTAATTTTGTAGGCATGTAACATATTTATAGTATAAAATATCGTTTTCTGAAGCGCTATCTTGTATCAATTGTTTTTAACTTGACAGCATAGACTTATAAAATAGGCAGACGGCATCTCGCTATCAAACAACTGAGGCACCGTAATGGTGCCGAGTATCTATGTGTGAGTGAAAAGTGTATTGCGAGTTATAGGAAATTAATGGTGGGCAATCTGTCTTTATATGTGCATCTGTGTGCGTGCTGGCGTGTACCTACGTATAATATAATTATGTGAACTGGCAGAAGTGGGCTTACTTTTCAGTTTAGGAGCCGGTGTCTGAACTTTAATTTTATTATGTCTATGCTTGGCATTTTCAACACCATCACCATTATTCGTTAACCCATTAACACAATGCATATGCCTCCACCTTCATATTGAAGAGAGGCATGGACTCACCCTCCTGTTTTAGTGCGAAGGGCTCGTCGTGAAAATATTTGACTCTATCGATCAATGCCTAAGTCTTAGTCAAAATTCATTTATTTCAAGGCTTAGTTTACAAGCACTATTATTTATAATAATAATTCTGATTCTTTTAAACCGACTCAGGACTCGAACCCATGTCAAATGATCTACAGCTGCACAGTTAAACCACTAAACCTTCAAAGCAGTTTAGTAAGTGGCTATTCAATAAATCAATTGGTTACTATCAATTCGAGCCGATATAAGCTCAATTTGATAGGTACAAATTGATTTATCGCTAGAAACATAGACGTCGTACATATCCGACAGATACAAGGAAAAAATTAATCGCCCCGACTCGCAAACAACTTGATCAATCCAAACGGAGGGTCATTCCAATCCATCACACGGGTTTTACGAAAGAGATATGGACACCGGCGACGCAGTGTCGTTTGACGATTCGGAAATAAAATCATTTTTAGGGTTTCTCGCGCACATTTTAATGTCTGTCTGTTTTCTCTGAATGTACTGGACCAATCCAGTTGAAATTTAGTACACATATCAACTCTTGTGACCCAAATACAGTGATGTATCGTGAATAGGTATATTTTGAATATAGGGGTTATTATTATTAATATTGGGGTAGATGAAAAGTTGAAAAAAAAAACTTTTACAAACTTCATAGTGTGGTAAATCAAATGAAAGGTCTTGATAAGAGGATTTTAAAAATATTTTTTAATGGAATTTAAAAATAATTACCTTTCAAGTTATTTTTGATGTACGATCTCGTATTCTACTAAAGACGGTTTTAGTTTGGTTGTTGGTAGGATGTAAATAGGCATATTTGTGTGTAAAATTGATAAAGCTAATTAGAAAGAGAACGCAAAACCAACTGTAGTTTATGGCTAATAATAATAAGTAGTTAGATTTCTTATACTGTAAACCATATAATCATTAATAAATAAATAATAATCAAGTCACGTCAAAATTATTCACATTGTTTTTTTACCAGTATGTATGAATCTCCACAATAAGTAATCCGCATTTGGTTTTTAACATGCTTTTATTAGCTTCAGTTGTAACTAACTTAGAATCTTAATTTGACCCACTTCCCGGTCTTCGATTAGGATGAAATTTTGCACACGTTCTGAGTTCTAGCTAAGAAACGTCATTACAAATCCAATATGGCGGCCTTTCCAAGATGGGACTGGTTATTTGAAATCCACCCATCATGGATATCATGAAATCAAATGAAAGGGTTTGTGTCAGTAATACGAAAATTAGTGCGTGCTAAAAGCGTATTTTTTAGTTTTATAAACTATTATATTATTAGTAAAATTGATAGGACACCTTGAGATTAGGATACTTTGTATATAATTTGTTTTTTTTTCAAATCAAGAGTATTATTAGTACAAGAAAAAAAACTACTTGTCTATGAGTATTTCAGTTAAAAAGTATTTGAAGAACCTAAAAAAATCAACTGTTTCCAAAAAATTCATGCTCCGAGAGTAGATTTCAGGCTCAAAACAAACGATTCAAAAATGTATATAAAATGAAATATTGCACACGCCCAGACTATATTGCACTAAAATATTAACATTGATTACTATCACTAACTGAATTGTGATTAAAAATGTAGACTGCAATAAAAATTCATACAACACCGCGACCACAAAACAGATTTTTGAATCTACTGTTGAGCACCACGCCGCAACACAACGCTTTATTACAATTTGTGATCTGCCACAGCGTAGATTTTATGAAATAGTCTTTTACGGTAGGTACATAGAATTATTGCCTAAAATATAAAAAAAAATATGCGTGAAAACCTTTATACTACCTACATAAAAAAGTTGCAAGTATTCAAACTCGGTCCAATAAATGCACTATAATTTTGGAAATGCCCTCCGAATTTTTTTCTAACTTTCAGTCGCCACTTTCATTAGCTAAACTCTACTTAACATAATTCATCATCATCATTATGAGCCGAAGGATGTTCACAGCTGAACATAGGCCTCCAAACACAACGTTCTCGAGCCGCCAGCATCCAGCGGCTCTCTACAACCCGCTTGATGTCCTCGGTCCACCTAATGGGGATTGACCAACATTGCGCTTTCCGGCTCTACGAAACATGTGGCCTGCCCCTTGCCACTTCAGCTTCGCGGCTCTAGTTACCTATGATCTACTAAAATAGCTAAATAGGTTCTAATATCATCATCATCATCGTTATCAGCCCGTCACAGGGCCAATTGGCCTAACATGCTACCAACGACATATTTCGTGAAGAGTAATTTAGAAATGTCGACCAAAGGCGGCGGAGTTGTCCCAGTTCCAACTCTTTTTTCCCAACGAATTAAATAGATAGTGAAAATTCCGGTGCGCTGCTATTTATTGGTTAACATTAGTGTCTACTTATCTTTACAAGATAATATTATGTCATGCGTCCTATAGTAGGCCTAAGTATTTGCTTCTCAATGCGGTCTTCATAATGATGAACCTCTTTAAACATCTTGTTAAGAATACAGTACATTCTTAGTATGTATCTTGTAATATTATAAGAGATTTGTCATAGCTGTAGGTAATAAAAAGTTAAATTACACGTCAAATCAACCGAAGCATACCTACTGGTTGATTACTCGCTAATGAAAAATATTTAATACATAATTTGGACACTCTACTTTTAACTTTGTTACACCTAGTATTCACTATTAGCAACGCATAAGCTCACAGCTGAGCACAAGTCTCCTCTCAGAATGAGATTAGGCCAATAGTTCACCACGCGCTGGCCAAATGCGGATTAACAGGCTTCTCACACTTAGAGAAATAAAAAAAAAAACAGGTATGCAGGTTTACTCACGATGTTTTCCTTCATAATTTGAGACACGTGATATTTAATTTTATAAAATGCACACAAATTAAAAGTTGAGAGGTATATGTGCCGGATCGGATTCAAACCTACGCCTCCCGAATCGAAGGCAGAGGTTATATCCACTAGTCTATCACGGCTCTCACCTAGTATTATCACGACAGATTTATTTAATGAAAAAGCTTAATTTATACGTAGAAGCTACCGACCGAAAAGTGGGTAATTTCTCGCTAATTATAGCGGATGGAAGGTAGTTTAAACTTAATTTGAGATACTGCATATAACTGGCATGTGGCGTATGATCGATTCACCGCTTAATAAAAGAGTTTAAAATATAGATGCGACATGCATTACCCGGAGCTTACCCCTACCAAAGTTTCACTGATGGAAATGTACTCGTAAATATTTATCCCGGGGTTCATTTAAACCAAACATTTGGGTTTTAAATGAAACACGGTTTTGTGTTCAAAGAAAACATTCACTCCTTTATGGATTAATGGTGTTTTTCGTTGTGGTAACAATTATAGTTTACAGAGTTTTTACATGCAAAACTCATTATCATTCTGGTTGTGTATTTCAGTGGTTTCAGGGTTCTGTATTTCAAAAGAAGACCACTTTGATGTCTGTCTGTCTGTCTGTCAAGACCGATTATTTTGGGAATGGTATAAAAAATAGGCTAGTTTACATTTTTTTTAAAAGGGTCATGAATTTTTATTATCGATCTACAGATTGAAAAAAAATATCACATTTTTTTGAGATATGCATACATGAAGATTTAAACTTTTATATTTTGTTTTTAACAAAACGCGCCAAAACGCTATCAGTCGTGATGTTCTATGTTAAATATAGATCATCATAATTTAATAATATTTTTATAATAAAATATATATATTTCGGTCCTTTATTTCCATGTACTATACGAAATTAATATTGTTTCTATTAAATTTATATGACTGCTCTTTTAAACTTTAAGCCATATTCTCAGATCTTTGGTCCCATGAAGTCACACATGAATGAAAACGTCAAGCAACTTTGTCAAACATGTTTGAACGTTAACGGAATGCCTCTCGGCCTTATTTATAAACATTGATTAAGATTTAAAACTCAAATGTCTTCTAGTAAAGTGAACTTTAAGCAGCAGTGATTAGGTCCACTTTACTTTGAAGAAAATATCAATTTAAATCTCAATCCATGTTTATGAATATGCGGTCTGGCAGTAACGAGCGCATAAAACGTGTATAATTTTAACTCTACAGAAATAGAGAACGAATATCGGCAAATATCAAAGCTTTCCCAATTAGCTGCGTCGCTTTATTAATAACAGGTAGAATATCAATAGAAATATTCTTTAATTGAACTCAATTACAAAGTCAAATAGAAAGAGAGAATGGTGGTTCAATTATCATGAATAATTTTAATATTTCAATATTGTTTAAGGATTGAAAAGTTTAATTTAACTTTTGAATAGTAAGTTGTTGTCTTGGAGTTTTATCTTTATTACCTTTGTATATATTGTATATAGGTAAACTTATAATTATTATTAAAAAATCAAAAATCAAAATCAAAAATCATTTATTTCAAGTAGGCTCAGTGTACAAGCACTTTTGACACGTCAGTTGACTATTTGTAAAGATTCTACCACCGGTTCGGAAGGCAGGTTCTGCTGAGAAGATACCGGCAAGAAACTCAACAGTTGCTCTTTTGAAAAAGTCATACAGTATTATAATTTACAATTGATAACAGTTACTGTTTACATTTCTTATAGTTTTACTTCCTGTGTGAAGGTGGAAGCTGATCCAAAGGCCTCCAAGCATCTTTATCATTAAGGAACTCATCAATGTTGTAGTACCCTCGACTAAGTAAATGTTTTTTAACACATTGCTTAAAGCTATGCATTGGCAGGTCCATCACAGTCTTGGGGATCTTATTATAGAAGAGTACACCCAAACCTACAAAAGATTTTTTTACTCTTTGGAGACGATATGCAGAAATAACTAACTTATGCCCGTGTCTAGTAAGACGTGGGTTTAGAACTTTACTTATCGATAATATGTCTTTCATTGTTACACCCTTCACTAGACGGCTCCATAAGACCCATAAGTGCAAGCGAGATAGATATAGAGAAATGATTTATGGCCCTAAGACTCAGTTGTTAATGCTATTAGTATAGTAAGACGTGGGTTTAAATCTCCTTTTCTTTTGTACAAATTAATATTTTGTCTTACATATACTATACTGTTATATATATATTGACAGGCTACTGTTAGTATACCTATTTCTTTAAACTTTTGACGAAGGGACTCACGTGATTTTAATTGATATATTGCTCGAATTGCTCTTTTTTGAAGTACAAATATAGATTGTATATCGGCAGCCTTGCCCCACAATAAAATACCGTAAGACATTACGCTGTGAAAATACGCAAAATAAACAAGCCTAGCTGTATCAACATCAGTAAACTGTCTTATTTTTCTCACGGCAAATTATATTATTATTTATTTACACCTAAAACACGACTGCATCGTTGGTCTAGCTTATGTATTTTTGTATCACGGGACCTCGGTTTGATTCCTGGGTCAGGCAATAAAATATTGGGCTTTTCTTTTTTCTAAGAAAATGGTATAGTTACCCTTCCGCGCCTGGGAGAGCACGTAAAACATCCCCATGAGTTAACATCTTACAGTGGAATTTAACATTATCAACTATCCACACTAAGCCCGCCAACCCACGCACGCGGCGTGGTGGATCTAAGCTCCATAATCCTTTCTGGAGGGAGAACTAGCCCTGTAGTAAAAGTAGGTATAAACTGATGATTTAACTTAAAATAATTCCGAAAAAAGACCGAGTATTGTATAGTCCGGTATTTTCTCATTCTCTTAAGAAATTCTCGTAAGAATACAGAATTAAAATATAGCCTAATGCTACTCTAAGAATGTAGCTTTCTATTGGTGAAAGAAATCCGCCAATTAGTCATCATTATTACAACCCATATTCGGGTCAATGTTGAACACAAGTCTCCACTCAGACTCAATGAGATGGGTTAGGGTTTAGTCCGCCACGCTAGCCCATTGCGGATTGGCAGACTTCACACACGTAGAGAATTAAGAAAATTCTCAGGTATGCAGGTTTCCTCACGAATTATTTCCTTCACCGTTAGAAACACGTGATATTTAATTTCTTAAAATCCACACAACTTAAGAGTTGTAGGTGCATGCCCCAAACCGAATTCGAACCTACGCCTTTCGAATCGAAGCCAGATGTCATATTCACTAGGCTATCACGTCTCTCTAACAATTTATTCGTTACAGACAAAATACAAAGCTTTCCTCTTAAAAATATTAAGTGTAGATTTAAAAGTTGAATCATAATATAAATTTAATTAACTCTACAAACAAGTTAACTTCAAGTATCAATGTAGGAAACATAGAAATGAACTTTTTACACAAATATACAATTGACACAATTATAAACTTTTGTATTTTATTTGAATTAGTACGTAGTTACTAAGTAAAAATATTTTTGGGGCTTATTTGAAGTTACAGCTATGTTGCTTGGGCCGAGTCAAAGTTACAATAACAGTGTGGGATAATTGAAATTGATCCCTTTTGTTAAGTGTTAAGTTAATTAATATTAAATGATCTTTAATTTAGATCAAATTAAATAATTGATAAACAGAGAAAATTAAATTAAACTAATGTTATTTATTGAACTATTCACACGACGTTCATGGAAACTGTTATAAATGCACAGAGGGTAGGTAGCTCTTGTTTTTTTTTGTCAAGATTCCCCGCGGAGGGAGCAAGATCCCCCACGCCTAAACCGGGCAAGGAGGCTAAGCCTCGAGACCCGTGCCCCCCACCCGGATTTATCATCTGGAAGGAGATTACCTGCCTGTTTTTTTTGCGCTTTTGAAATGCCACTGCTTTATCTTGCTCCGCTCTTCTGTAATCTGCTAGGTGCTATTTCAGAAATGAAACATGTTTTATTTAACTAATATGTTTTATAAACTCGTAAAATTAATCGAATTAAAGTAAGTCATTTTGTAAGCACGTAAAATCACTTGTAAGTAAATATACTTACAAGTGATTTTACGTGCTTACAAAATGACTTACTTTACACTAACGCGTAAAACAACAAATAAACTAAATTTGTGTATACCGGCACCGTTAGTTTAATTACCACCTCGTAGACATTTTTTGGCATCCATTACATAAACATAAAATTCTAATAAGACGTATTATAGGCCAAAAGTTAAATTAAATTAAAATACAATATCTTTACTTGTTTCAGTAGGCAACGCGAAAGTACAATTTTTCACATCGCGTCTGCAATAACTCATGGAAATTATTTATAGAGGCGGAATTGCAATTATTTTCTGATAAATGTTTCAATAAACTTAATGTACGTTTGGTATTACAATTATAATTTCATAAATTTAATAGCTTTCAGTACAGTACAAATATATGGTAAATTAAAATAATATCAACTTGTTTGTGATGCCATGTTTCTATTATGGAAGTACAGTAGATATTTAAAGTAGACATCATATTTACTGATATTCATCATCATCATTATCAATCCATATTCGGCTTACTGCTGAGCTTGAGTCTCCTCTAAGATTGAGATTAGGCCAAATACTCCACCACGCTGGCCTAATGTGGATCGGCAGATTTCACACACGCAGAGAATTCAGAAAATTCTCAAGTAAGCTGTATGCAGATTTCCTCACGATGATTTTCCTTCACCGTTTGAGACACGTGATACCTATGTATTTTCTTAAAATGTTTATAACTGAAAAGTTGAAGGTGCATTTTTCACCCAGGGCCAGATTTGAACCTACACCCTTCGGAATCGGCGGCAGTGGTCGTATCTACTGGGCTATAACGGCTGATATTGTAAAGAGTTAAAATTTGTAAGGGTCCGATTTTAAAGTTCGTTTTAGAAATAGAAAGCCTCGTTATTTGCGAGTGTTACAGGTTTTTTTACTTTTTTCACACTCGCTTTTTAAACACTTAAAAAAAGTGTTTCTGCGACTAAAATACTTTCATATGGTTGAATTATATCAAACAATAACCATCAAAATCCAGAAGTTAAAGTTAAATTAGTGGTGCTAAAACAGTTAGCAGTTACCAAATTGTACGACCAAACTAATTATTGCTAATTGAAGTCGTAGCTATATTCAATAAAACTGTTCTATAGAGAGTTATCGACGGAAAATAGTTTCCGATTTCACTTATTATGGAGGAACTGACAAGTACATAGTTCTGCTATAAGCGACACTGGAGTTACGAATATTTCGAGTGGAATTTATTACGAAGTGGAATTGAGAGCGAAATTTAGTTACAGATATCTATGACGATCTCTCTGGCGCATTTTTGTTCTCAGAAAGGACCTGGGTTCGTTTCCCAGCGCGGTTAGCTTAGGATTTTATATTTTCTAAATTAGCTCAGGTCTGGCCTGGTGGTATGCGGCTGTGGCTAGTTACCACCTTACCGGCAAAGATGTACCGCCAAGCGATTTAGCTTTCCGGTACGATGTCGTGTAGTTTTCAACCTCCTCCTATTAAATTAGCCCGCTGCCATCTTAGATTGCATCATCACTTACCATCAGGTGAGATTGTGGTCAAGGGCTAAGGGCAAGAATATATATATTTTTTAATTTATTTGGGCAATTGAGCATTTGAGCAGTAGACAATTGGGCTAAAGAGCAAGTGGGCAATAGAGGATCTGGAATCTTGAAACCTTCCAATAATAACATATTAGTAGTAGTCCACTTATATGGGTAACTTTAATTTTAATATTTTAATTATCACCAATAAGTATCGAATGGGATGCGTGTTAGCCCTGTGGATATGACCTCTGCCTCATATTCCGAAGGATGTGGGTTCGAATCCAGTCCGGGGCATGCACCTCCAACTTTTCAGTTGTGTCGTGTCTCAAACGGTGAAGGAAAATATCGTAAGGAAACCTGCATACCATATATTTTCTTATTCTCTGCGTGTGTGAGGTCTGTTGGACTAACCCCTCTCAATCTGAGAGGAGACTCGAGCTTAGCAGTGAGCAAAATATGTGTTGATAACGAAGTAGCGAATAATATTGTCTGATTTATCAGTAGGTACTTGTAAACTAAGCGTAATTGAAATAAATTAATTTTAACTTTGACTTTAGACTTTATTCATTGTCTGCTCTGTGGTGAGGTCGTTATTTCACGGTATCCACATTTAGTTTATCTTTCATAGCTCCATGCATACCTATAGTGCAGCAAATAGCGTTCCGCGTTAGCAAATTGACAGTGCAAGCCCCGCGACAACTCTCCCTGGGGACTGATCGTTGCAATGTCGCGACAACTGGACTGCGCCGGATGAATACGACAACTGGAAATATACAATTATAATTGACTATTGAAGTATAAGTTGTAGTAAATTATAATTGACTAAACACGCTTTCTTTGATTGATTCTTACTCACGCACACACATACACAAACACATCTACAACACACACAATGTTTTACGTAATTATGTTATTCGTTAACTAATAATTGTGTCCTGGCGGTTGAGCGGGGCACCCAGTAATACAGGTTCCACCTAGTACAATTTGTATGTAAAACTTTAGTTAATGAATAAACGTTTTTTCATTTCGAATTCCTTAACCCTACATCCTGTAGTCACAAATTCAGGACTCTGCTCGGAGTTTTTCTCTCTACCACGCGATGGGTCTATACTAATAGGTAATAGAAAGAGGAAAGATTTGATTGTTTGTTTGTTTGTTTGCATTGATTTTGCTCTGAAACTACTGAACTGATTTGAAATTTTTTTTCACTGTTGGGAAGGTACACTATCCTAGAGTGCTATAGGCTACTTTTATGACCGTAAAAAAAAGACGTAGGTGTTAGGCCTAGAACTACTTTTAGCTACGTATTTGCATTTTATTGTTAGTTCTTTTATTAATATTTATTCACATAAATAAAAAAAAAGTAATGCAAATATTCGAAACGTATTTAAAAAAAAATTCATGTGTACTTTGAGTAAAACCTTTTTGAAATGTTAACAAAGCGCCATCTAGTTCGAACTGCGTGAACTACGACGCGAGACATGAAAACTTTATTCATCTCCATTTAGATGGCGTCAATGTATACGTATAGAGCTATTTCAGTGGTAATATTGTTTCCCCTAGACGTTTTAGACATGTCCCGATATGTTTGGATTTATGACGATGTATTATATAAAACGATACCTACATGTGAGAATCTTGCAAGCTCCTACTAATATTATAAACGCGAAAGTATGTATGAATGTTTAGATGTAAGTATGTTTGGATGTTTGTTACTCTTTAACGCCGCTACTACTGAAGCGATTTGGCTGAAATTTGGAATGGAAATAGATTTTACTCTGGATTATCACATAGGCTAATTTCTAATCCCGAAAAAATCCTTGGATTCCCGAGATTTGAGAAAACCTGATGATTTTGATAGTATGGATGTTTGTTACTCTTTCACGCCTGGGCTACTGAACCGAATCACTTAAATTTGAAGTATAGATAGATTATAGTCTGGATTAACACATAGGCTACTTTTCATCCCGGAAAAATCCATGGTTCCCGCGGGATTTGTGAAAAACTTAATTCTACGCGGACGAAGTCGCGGGTATATTATATAACCTTTCTAAGTAAATGTATACAAGTGTTATGTATTTATAACATAGTATAAGTAAATTCTGCTCATACTTTTGATGGTTTCTACAATAGAGTAGTGTCAAGGTAAATAGCAACGGTCAATGCTTACCGCATTGACCGCACGGATATTGACCGCCATAAAGGCAAAGACGTATGGTTTTGCCCTTAAGGTAGTCAAGCAATTTAAGGGGCTGGTAAGACTCCACGTAGAAGAAACCTTCACAAGTAGAATAATAATAATCGTTTATGTATAACAAGGTTTACAATTTTTCATGAGTTCAAGAACTGGCTATCCTAGATAGATTTTACGGATCTGTGTTAAGGATAACCAGCCCTCTCCTCCGGATTAGTTACAAAGATAACAAAAAGTGAGTGAATTTATAAACAAGTTTAGGCACTCAACAATATAAAAAATGTGTGTGCGTGTGTGTGCCTTTTGATACTTATATTATGTTATAATTATCATTATTATGATGAAAATAGTACTTTTTCCAAGTTAGCCCGTTTCCATCTTAAACTGCATCTTTACTTGTTGCAGTTACTCACTTGTCATTAAATAAAAAAAACTAGGCCTGAGCCAAAATAGAAAATTTTTGTCTAAATTAACCCGAGCTTGGAATCAAACTCAAAACGATTTTATTGTTACCAAAGCATTACCAACTCATCAGGTCATCAAAAACATAATTACGTAATATATTTTTAAGTAAAAACCTTAGTCCTAATATTCATAACTCTACAGAAAATTAAAAGTGTGAGATCTTCCATCTTTAAAAGCAATTTCCATTTCAGCCACAAATCTTTTGCACGGAAGCCATAACCCGGGCCCGTATGCGGCGAACACTCGGGCGCACTCTAAAGCGATTTTTCAGCGGAGCTGTCTGTGCCGCTTACTCATTAATCTAGCCAGGACACCCTGTGACGAACGCATCACTGAAGAATTGCACTGAGAGAGAACTGTGCTGGAAGCGACAGTGAATAAAGAATATCAGCTTTGTAGGTACTGGAGGCATATTCCGTAACGATGGTGTGGATAACTCGCAAGTGCGAATTTTGAATTGACCTCTGTAGTGTTTGTGTATCGTCGTCATCAACCCATATTCGGCTGCTGAGATCGAGTCTCCTCTCAGAATGAGAGGGGTTAGGCCTAATAGTCCACCACGCTGGCCCAATGCGGATTGGCAGACTTCACACACACAGAGAATTAAGATAATTCTCTGGTATGCAGGTTTCCTCACGATATTTTCCTTCACCGATAGGGAGACGTGATATTTAATTTCTTAAAATGCACACAACTGAAAAGTTGGAGGTGCATGCCCTGGACCAGATTCGAACCCACACCCTCCGGAATCGGAGGCAGAGGTCATATCCACTGTGCTATCACGGCTACGTGTTTGTGTTTGTGTATACTAAATAGATACCTACAATACTACATACACTACCTCATGTACATTGGTAGTGGGGGCAATGAGTCAGAGCAATGAGTCTGTCACCGGCGTTCGACTTGAGTGGTCGTGCGCGGTCTGCTTGCCTTACCAGTGTAGAGATGAGCCAGTGTTTAGCTATATCTAAGTATTAATAAACAAACATAAATAAATAATAATTGACGTCTGTGATTTCAATATAACTTTTTTTGAGCAGCTATTTACTCAAACATAATCAAGCTTTTAAAAAAAATGTCTTTGGGTTTGACTAGGTTTATCTCTGAAATGGCTTAACCGGTTTTAATGATACTTTCACTGGGAGATAGAGGAGATTATGAAACAACATATTACTTATAGCTTATTGGAATTGTATCTTTTTACATTTTTAACAATTTAACAAGTTATTTGCAAAATATTGTATTTAAAACTTGGAAAAATTAAGAAATAGCTAGAATAAACAATAATACCCATACCTAACCTACGATGCAGGCTTTAGCTACATAAAGCACTCTACAAACGTGAGGCAAATTTGAATCGCACTTGCGTAGCGAATAAATTACACAAACCTGGAATGTTCGGCATATCAATCTAAATATTTTGTAAAGTCGAAAATTTGAAATCCATTTGTCGGCGGCAGGCAACAGACAGGAATGAAGGCAACACTCGCCTATATAATATAAGTGTGATGAAAGACTAAATGGGTCGACCTTAGAAACAATCCGAAACAGATTCATCTATCATTAAAAAATAAAAAGTCATCCATTGCTCTTAAACTTATCCAGTACCTATAGTGCATAGGAAATGCCGACCTAGTTCCGAACTGCATGAAGATTGATTTAGTAGTTTTGCGTGCGCAAAACCGTACTGGGATGGTCCAGGATTATTATTTTCTACATTCATTCTATTGAATGATCCTCACCATTCTATTTCATTGTTCGTTCTTTTTACAACGTTACAGTCAATAACGAATCCGTTTTGTACTATTTTTATTAACTTTATTTCGAACTTCGTCCGCGTGAAATTTAGTTTTTGACGAATCCCTCAGGAACCATGGATTTTCCCGGGATGAAAAGTAGCTTATATGTTAAACAGAGTAAAATCTATTTTCATTCTAAATTTCAGCCAAATCGGTTCAGTAATTGTGGCGTTAATAGTAACAAACATTCAAATTAACATCCAAACAAATATCCAAATAAATATCTATACAAACTTTCGCGTTTATAATATTAGTAAGATTGTAAATTAAATAGGATTGCAGATTATACTAGTATAGTGGATACTCGTTACTTCATCCGATGTTAGACCTCCTTAATCCGACCCTGTCACAAAACCCGTTCTATAAATAATATACAATGGTCAAATGTACATAATTACTGAAAAATATCTCCTGATTTTCAGTAATTATGTACCTATGTTGTTTCATTAAATTGATTTAGTTTTTTGTTTCTTTGAGTGGGTTTTATGATTTAGATCGAAATTTGGAACAGGCTCTGGGTATAGGTTCTAGATTTTTTTTTATATTATTAAAATATATTTTGTGATTTATCTTAAATCAGAATGTAACAAAAAAATACACTAAAAAATATTTATTTTGGTCTAACTAAAGTTTTATCATATCAAGACACTGACAAGATAAACTTAAAAGCTTCATCTAAATAAAAAACCGTAATACAAATCGTCTAACTCGTTCCTAATATATAATACATAGAATAACAATACGATAGAGTAATAAGAATTACTCTTTAAAATATATTAAATTGGTTTCTTCTAGTTTGTAACTCTATATTCTTCAGTCTATTACTCAACGGTTGCCCTTTCATCTGGTAACTAGATGATATCAATTTATAATTGATTCATATTCTATGTTTATATCTATATCTATACTAATATTATAAATCAGTAAAGTGTGTGATGTTTTAGGGTGCCAATATTCTCAAGAGAACGGGAATAGGGATGATGACAGTTTTTTAAATTGTATATAAATCAAGAGTATACTAATAGTAAAGCAATTTTGTAAAAGTAACAGGGTATCTGCGATCATTACTTTTGGAGTTACAGGGATTTAAAGAGTCAGATTTGCGGCGCTGCCGCGGATCCCTGAAAAACGCCCCATACAAAATGACTCGAAATAATGACGTCATAGGCAATGTAATGATCGTTAGATTTGTATGCGAGTTCAAACAAAATTACTAATATCTTTGTTATTTGTGCGTTTATGCTTATAGTTCAAATATTAAAAAATGTCACATTTAATGTAAGGAAGCTAAAACTGTATGAATTTTCATCTAATTACGATAAAATATTTTTAATAGTTTTTGAAATTTTATAATCTCATTTATTTTGCAAATATCCAGACAATCTTTGCTTTTTATGTATAAATTAGTTAACATTGACCTTATTTACCCGAATGTATCATAAAAATCAATATATTCAAACCTAGTCATCATCCCCATTACGAGGGTGAAACCACGAACGTTGGCTGGTTGTATATATATATACTCATAATAGTATCTATATAGATTAAGTTACTGAACTTAGATTAAGTTAGTGAACCGTTGCTGACACTTCATGCATCATCCGCGTAGCCGTCTCGTAGCAAAGTTGTAGCGCCGTAGCAATAATTCGTAGACAGTTAAAACAGATTCAAAACTTCGTTATGTTATTATTTTGTAAAAATTAATTTAATAACTAAGGTAATATACTCATCAATTGCAAGTTGCAACATTACAATTCAGGAAGCAATCAAAGCGCATGATGAACGTCGATGACGTCATGCGTCGTTCCCTTTCTCTAAGGTTGCCATTTTTTTACGACGTTGTCACGTCCAACTATCGTCAGTAAACCGACTTTACAGACAACTGATTTTTTTTTATATATTCGCTTAAATAAAATATCGTTAACAAGGCATTCGCACTCGCAAATGTTAAGTTGTTCAGCTTATCGGAGTCATGCGCGTAAAATATGAGGAGTCGGTTCATTCGCTCCGTACGAATTATTGCCCATTATTGTGCAAATTTTGTGCATTATATGCGGTTTTCGTTTATATACCGACCACAGTGTAAAAAATCAGTAAACCATGAATAACAGATCAGTGTGCTCAGTGACAGTTTTCAATGTATTCATACTGACTGTGACGATCGCGTAACTGTAAACGCGAGTTTCTAAGGAATTGAAACAGAGCCATCTAGCGGCACTACTGCACAACTGTTTTAATTCCTTAGAAATTCGCATTTACGGTTACACGATAGTCACAGTATGAAGACATTGAAAACTGCCACTAGGCACTCTGCATTGTTACATAAATCATCGATAAACGGCTATGACAAAAGCAAAGGAATAACTGAAAGAAAACTGCAAAGAACGCGACGGCAGCACTGTTTTTTATATTTCTGATTGTGTAAGTGCCGTAGGCTCCTCAATAGGACCTCAGTGGCGTCACCGGAGGCTTAGGGCAAGCGCAGAAGCATCGCTTGATGGGACCCTAAGGGAGCAAAAAAGGCGTCTTCTTTGAGACACAGACCTCCTCAGCTCAGCCTCGGAGTATATTAGTCCAAGCACCCCCGGAATCGTGAGTTTAAAAAATCCACGTCCGGATGACGTCAAATACCGGGGACCTCGTCTTCTCGCGAAGGCAAAATACTTATGACTTATTTCAATCAATCAATCGTTTCACTAATTTTAAGATTTATATTTATTGTCATTTACGTATACCATTTTTTTAGCCTGTGGCATAATGTTTTAGTAAAAATATTAACAGAAATACGCGATGATACGAATGTTTTATTTTCACAGCTTAATCTCACCGTCGAAATAAGTTATGCAGCGATCGTGATTCTTGCTTTACTTCTGGGGAAATTCAACCGTTCCGCGCATTAAGCCGGACTGCCTATCACACAGTTTCGTACAACATAATGTTTCGTATTTTTAGGGTTCTGTATATTAAATGGAAAAAACGGAAGCGTTTATCGGATCACTATCTTATCGTCTGGCCGTCTATCTATTATGCAATGATAAGTGAAAAACCTGTACAGAGTTACACTTTGAAAGCCCATTCCATTCCATAAGCCCAATAGTATTAATATTTATAGTTATATCAATAGTTGTCGGTAAAATAAGCGTTGGTCGCCGCAAAATGTCTTGGCTTAAATCATCCAAGATTGGACCGATATCGAGAGGGCCACATTTTTTTATATTTCTCGTTACAAAATATAAAGAAGTCTATACGGAATTGACCGCTAACTTTCGCTAGTCGAAGAAGCACTGTTTTAGCTAGGAGTACCACTGGTTGGTGTTCTCGGCGATAGTTTGTTATAACAATAGATGGATCATCTGTTTATTTCGTTAACTATTAATTGTCCTATAAAAATGCACTAGCTAATGAAATCGGCACTAATCAGATTAGGTCTGTTCTGATTCAGATCCAAAACAATAAGCCAAGGTCCAACTCAGAAGATCCGCTTGTACGTCCTTGTACTTATACGTACCTCAGGGACAGCGGTCCCAATATAGCGCCAGCAAAATCAGATAAAAAAAAAGAATTTCTTCGAATAATGGAATTAGCAAATTAAATTCGTTTTCTTTTTTGCCAATGTTATAACATTAAGAAAATTACAAGATTAGAGTTAAAATGATACTTTGTTATTCGCTTCGGTGTCATAGGAAGCCAGTCTAACTACGAAAAAGTTATCACCACCGAGACAACGTTCAGATAATTCCCGCCGCGCCCGTCACCCGCCCAGCATTTGGTTAAATTAATTCCGGGAATAAAAGTTTGCGAGTCGAATTCTAGACGCGTTAGAATGTTACAATTCTATGTAAATTGTGGAAGAAAACGAAGAAAAAAGTGGGTCTTGAGAAAACTGATATTGAACGACTAGTTTAGATTGCTGCCCATTGTTCTTTATAAACATACTATCGGACTCCCGCGACTTCATACGCGTGGAATTCAGTTTTTCACAAATCCTGCGGGAACCATGGATTTTTCCGGGATGAAAAGTAGCCTATGTGTTTCAGTAGCCGCAGCGTAAAAGAGGAACAAACATACTTACTTACCCACACACAAGTGTAATACTGTGATGTGATGTGATAGTGTGAAACATATAAGTATAACAAAACACAAGGGTCAAAGTTCGAGTTCCTTGTCAGGCTAACTATAAAGTTTGGTGTAGTTTTTTGTCTGATTGTGTAAGTTTCGTATATTTAATGCTTTGAAGAGCAATGGATAACACTTTTAACAAAGTTCAGGTCCAACAGGGTCTGAATTGGTATATTAATGGTTATATTTATAGAGAGACGAGTATCTAGGTATTAAATGACTCATAGTGCGGGTACTGGGTCCATCGTGTGATAAAAAGAAAAACTCAGAGCAGAGTCTTCTACGTCCGGACCTGAAAACTAATCAACACTTAACAATTATTTACTCTCCCTGCTCATCCAAATTTATTTGTATGATCCTACTAGAGCAGCATTTAAATATTCAATGAAAATCATATTTCTACTTAAAATCTCAGTTAGCATTAGCCCGCTACTTATCTATCTTCCAAGCAACTACTTGGTCAATACTATAATCGTTAAACTAGAGATATAAACTCTACTATTAAGACGTAACACTTATATTCCCACTACTTGACTCATACAACATCCTTATAATGAGCCCTAAGAACAAAGCAATAAGGTCTATTATTGACATGCCTTTTACAAAGTATCAAAACACAAGCAACTAAATACTATTCAGCTTCAATAGGAGAATAGATGCACACGATAAATCTTATGCTTCTAAAAATAAGAGCTATTTTTAAAAGCCATTTGGTATAGTCACCTTGTTGAGGTCTGTTACACACGGGTTTATTTCCATATCTTTAAGGAAAAACTTACGAATTAGCTATCCGATACTAGTTCAGACTTATTAGACAGACTAGGTTAGAAGGCCAGGTACTAAATCGTACAACGTAATAAAATGATCTATTCAGTATAACGTATTTTCATCATAATTATATCAGCCGATGGACGTCCACTGCAGGACATAGGCCTTTTGTAGGGACTTCCAAACATAACGATCCAGCGAATCCCTGCGACTCCCTTGATGTCGTCAGTACACCTGGTGGGAGGTCGACGAACACTGCGTAACATAACTTTTAACATACAAATTTAACAGAGATGTAATATTGTAAGGGATTGATGTATGGGTCTTCTCCGGCTCGTAAGAACTGGGCAGGGGTGCGGGTCTCGAGTCTTCGCCTCCATGGCCAGGTGCGTCACGGGGGACCTTGCTCCTCCGGTTCTCTCTTCCAACCTCTCCCGGGGTTGAGGCCTTTTGAGTTTTTGGGTTGTCAATCCGGTGTTCTCGCGCGAACTGCGATTTCTCGTTGTCCTGTATCGGGTACTCAGTTGGTAGTGTGGAGTTTTACTGCTTGAATGGCTGCCACTGGTCCCTGACCCTGAAGGTATGCTGTCAGCCTGGCCATCAGCACTTCCACTACCACCCGGACGAGGGCTGTCAAGTCCATGGCGAGGCTTCCCCTGACACAACATGTGGTTGTGGTACGATGGTTGGTGGCAGTATGTATATTGTATACACAATTAATTTCTGTAAGAGGTCTGTTTAACCCGGCAGCACTCGCTACTGGGTAAATATTACCACAGAGTACCTAAAAATGGATGTCTTTCTTTTTCGGAGCACTTTGGCGCCACGCGCTTCTAGGTACCTTCTAGTTGCTAACTAACGCACACGCACACCGCGTTGCGGCCAAAGCGCGCGCGGCGTTTGGCCACAACGGACGTTTAAAGTGAGTATGGGTAAAAAATACCCAGTAGCGACAGTTCTCGTTATTTTTTTTTATGTTTACTTAAGGTTGTTTACCTTGTTTTAGAGTCTATTTAAAATAGATTTCCGGCTGAGAGATAGCACTATAGCAGAATTACTTGAGCAAGAAGATAGCGAGGAAGGAAATGTTGCAATGTGAGCAATATAGTGAACATGTAAGTGACTCTGAGCAAAATGTTGGTAAATCAGACGCAGACTCAGACCTTGACGAAATTCCTTGCGATCTACCCTCAAATGAAGAACCGTAACCCTCAAATGCAGAATATTTAAAAGATGCCGGGAACATACAACCGTAATATGTGAGGACTGCTTTGATAACATGAAATAAAGCCATTTTTACTAACGGGTGAGGAACAACAAGTTCTATGCCAAATATCTAAAAGTTCCCGAGGTATAAAAAATATATGCTTGTTTTGATTTTCTAGTGTTTAAGTCTTCTTTTCATAAATATCTCAATTTTGTATGGTTTCTTAGAAGAAAAAGCATTTTTGTTAGTTTGTATAAGAGTTTAACGATTTTTGTTCGAATTCTATGATTTTTTTTCAAAAGGCTCATATTTTTGATAAATAAATGATTAGACTGTAATATATCTTTTTATTTACTAAAAATAATATTATTAAAATTATATAATGCGCATAAAACAACTAACTACCTATTTGTCTTGAATAATGGGCCATAAAATCTGTGGTATTTTTTACCCAGTAGCGAGTATTGATGTTTGTAAAATCCTAGCGAGTGCTGCCGGGTTAAATAAAGCTCGTCATTTTGTAAAATAAAACACATAAACACTGAACAGTTTAGTTCCTCCATCTCAATTTTATTATAGAACAAAGAGACGTAGTGAACATTGGCATCCATATTGTCCAGTTCACACTTGACATCTACTCGACTCTCACATTTCGACGTTTCTACTTGGAATGGCCTTTCGGTGTCTGTTTCCTGACACTCGGAATTTGTGCACAGCTACAAGATGAAAGGATATCTTCTAGGCAAACTCCATTCTAGACCTCGTCATTGAACAATCAAGATTAAGATGACTACTTAATAAAAAAGTGAATCTAACTGATACCTACTGTATACATTTTTTTTTTTGGAAAAATCTGAATACACAAACTATGAAAACGGTCATCCCATAAAAGTTATGTTATGCCCGTTGACCGCTTTTAAATTTACATGTTTTTAATTAATAGTGTAGGAAATAGTAGTCTCTGACAGATATCACGTCGCTTGATCTCGTGTTAGCATTAGTGTGCTCGTGGCGTTCGAGCCGTCCACATCTCTTGTTGTGTAATTCTTTATGGGTTACTTGGAATAGCCGGGGAGAGTGACTTGAGTGGAAAAGGGGAGTGTTAGATATCTGTCAAAGGCGCCTTTAACCCTACACACATCGTTCACAAGTGCGTGACTCCACTCAAGGTCATTCTCTGCCATTCTGCCATTCAACAGTTTGATTTGTTAATTAAGTTGTTCTGACAAAATGTTATGAATCATAACCTTTGTTCGACATTAGCTTGAGTCTGCTAAAAGTTATATAAACTGTATTGTGGTTAACTAACTTCATTTATGTTATTTTACTTTTCGGATATTGTAGATTGAATTTTAAACTTTAAAATGGTAGATTAGATAAAGAAAATAACGTTTAAATTTTGGAACTTTGAAGAGAGAGAAGGGAGAAAATGGCTCCTCTATTTTTAAGAAGTTAAAACATCGTCTGTAACAGAGCTACACCTTTCAGTGCACGTACTCACAAGCTAGAAGCATGTTCCACTATGCGCCAGTCTGCATCGTCGACCGGAGCCTTAGATGTTACGTTTTACGTGCCGGTAATGAAACTGCAACTATAAATTTCAAACCGGACTTAACCCTCCATCCTACTAATATAAACTCGAAATTTTGTATGGATGTTTGTTACTTTAACGCCGCTACTAAGGAAACGATTTTGCTGAAATTTGGAATGGAAATAGATTTTACTCTGGATTAACACATACTACATTTTATCCTGAAAAATCCATGGTTTCCTGAGATTTGCGAAAACTGATGATTTTGATGGTATTATGAATGTTTGTTACTCTTTCACGCCTCGACTACTGTACTAAATTTGCTGAAATTTGGTATTAAGACATATTATAGCCTGGCTTAACACATAGGCCACTTTTGACCCGAAAAAATTCCCGAGGGATTGGCAAAAAATTGAATTACACGCGGACGAAGTTGCGGGCGTCCGCTAGTCATACATACATAATACCAGAGCACCGGACATTCTTTATCGGACACTCGGACTTTTTATTAACTTTGATGTTACCCAGTGAAGGGTTGCCACGAAGCTAAATGTCTGGTGACTGAAGATGTATTTTCACGCTATTCCGAAGGAAATATTAAAGATATTATTTGTTTTCACGGAAAAGTAACTTCACCAAGGCAACTAGAGCGACTTGCATTTAGCTTCTCCTTGCAACCTTTACTCTGTCGTCATTCCACCTATGGATGGACCAACGCTGCATTTTCCAGTGTAGCACCGTCATTCCAACACCTTGGTATTTTAAAGTCCATCAACTTAATATGTGCAGCCATAAAACCTACAAGTTAATGGGCAAGAGATCGGAGACTTTTAAACCAAACAGTTCTAGAATAAACCTCAGTGTATTCAGTGCCTTTAAACTTCGGTTTTCGTTGGCACCGGTTGTTCAATAATTTCCAATTCTGAACGTAAACCAGCAGTCTGTGCTGTTCGAATTTAATAGCGATATATGTGGCGAGTAGGGACCGCAAAAATATTTCACGAGTATCGAAAAATAGACACATTTAATGTGCATGCATTCCATTTGCATAATTGTATTAAATGATTCTCTTTAGATGCAGTAAATTACTCTGTAATTAATTATTTTAACATTTCCTATTCAGAATTTGAATTATTGAGGGAAGGTCTTACATAAATTATTTCAAGTGGTTTGTGTTTGATTAAATAATGAGCGCTTGACTTTATGGTTGTGAGTCATTACTTTTTTTAGTTTCACAGTCAAATAAATTTGTTTTAACTTCTATGCAAATATTTTGCACACTAACTCCCATAATCATCAACATGGATTAAGATGTAAACCTCGATTTTCTTCAAAGTAAAGTGGTCCTAATCACTACAGTTTATTGCACATTAAAAGCAAAGTAAATAGAACTCTTTACTTTGAAAAAAATTGAGGGTTGAATATTAATACCCGTTTGTAAATATGACCGTAAATAAATACCAACTTGTTCTTAATCAACTAACTCTCCCACAAAGTTATAACTTTATCATCGCAATATGAAAAACAGAAACTACCTTGTTACTACTGCCTCCGCTCGTAAAATATAATTACGAAAAGGGCTATAAGACGGCGAACTTTATGATGACTTAATTTGTGTAACTACCCTCAGGAAATGTCCCTCTAGATTCGCCCTAATAAAATATAACTGGCTGCCCTGACCATTACATCGGTTATAAGCTTTTTTATGTATGTAGAAAGGATATAAAACTGTCCTCTCTTTGGTTTTGTGAGATTTTAAATTGGTGTGTTAATATTTTCATAGACATCGTCATCAATATCAGCCCATATAAGTCCACCGCTGAACATCGGCCTCACTCTTTCTAAGCAAGGATTAATATAACATAGGCCTCTCTCTTTCTAAGGATTTCTAAGCAATGTAATTAAGGGCTAGGCATAAGAGTAGTGGTACGTAAAGACACTTGGTTAGATTCAGGTACATAAATCTTAAATGTATACCATAAAACTGAAGAGTTTGTTTGTTTGTTTGTTTGCTTGTTTGATTGATAAGCTCACCATTTCGCTATGAAATAACATGTGAACTGCCCTCTCTCAAAAATGGGCACATTAAAAAATTAAAAGACGATTATTTTTACTGTTTAATTTAGATTAGCCCTATAAAGAACCGCTTTGAAATATATGGCATACTAGCGCTTAACAACCCTTGGCCATATATCAAAAGTTAATTAAAGCCATTGACAAGCATGCTATTATTATTTTTGTAAGGCTGGTAGTATTTGATATTATTTCAGATTAGCCTAATGTTTGCTAGGCATGGTGATTTAAGCACAAAGTTCATTCACCTCATTGTTTTCTGTCAGACGAACTAATTAGGTAGATATGTAATTAGGTAGATAATTGTTAACTTTTTTTACTCTCAGCACTGGAGAGCAGCATTCTGTTAAAGTACCTTGTAACAGACTTCTCTTGACGACCTCCGTGGCGCAGTGGTATGCGCGGTGGATTTACAAGACGGAGGTCCTGGGTTCGAGCCCCAGCTGGGCTGGTTGAGGTTTTCTTAATTGGTCCAGGTCTGGCTGGTGGGAGGCCTTGGCCGTGGCTAGTTACCACCCTACCAACAAAGACGTAACGCCAAGCGATTTAGCATTCCGGTACAATATCGTGTAGAAACTGAAAAGGGTGTGGATGTACACTCTACTCCTAACAAATTAGCCCGCTTCCATCTTAGATTGCATCATCACTTACCACCAGGTGAGATTGTAGTCAAGGGCTAACTTGTAAGGAATAAAAAAAAAACTAACTAAAAAGAGTGATATGGTATGCTGATACATTATTTTATTATTCATCCAACACTGTGTTGTAAGCCCTAAACTCCCCCATCCTTAGTTACGTAATTACACTGGTGTTAATATTATAATTTAATTCAGTTTGATGAAACAACAATGCCGGCAGTATCCCAATTCCGTCTGCGTCGACTGCGCCAATCAGAATGCACGAGCGTTACGGAATTCCACTTTGATAATGCATTCCGTGTAATTTGACTTAAGTTTATTTCGTTTGTGCCCAACTAGTGCGACCGAACAAAGCGGTGCTAATTTCCTTGTACTAACTAAGCTAAACAAAACAGCTATCAATTGAATTTATGTTCCTATTGTTTTGTTTATTTAATGATAAAACGAACTTACCTGTATGTGAGGTTCTATCGTAAGCTAGCTGACGCTGCGTGGTTTTACCCGCGTGGTTCCCGTTCCCGTTAAAAACGGGGATAATATATAGCCTTCCTCGATAAATGGGTTATCTAACACTGAAATAATTTTTCAAATCGGACCAGTAGTTCCTGAGATTAGCGCGTTCAATCAAACAAAGAAACAAACTCTTAAGCTTTATATATTAGTATAGATATAAATATGCGAGCTGCTCAATTCGTAGCGATTAATATTTACTTGATAGTATTAATCGCGATAATTCAGCGGGAGGAGGGCGCTGCAAGCGAACTGTGGAACATTGGCTCCGTACGAAAAGTGAAATATAAATTTAAAAAACGCTTAATATTTGTCGTTAATGTGATAAAAACATTAAGTGCAGTGTAACTCACGAGTAAAAACGTTAGCAACGCAAGTTATTGAGAGAAACGAGAGAACTTACGTGTTTTAAGTGACTCCAGTCGCGGGATTAAAAAGTACACAAACACCAACAAAAATATCCGAAACAGCACAATAAACAACGCGAACTGTGATTATATAACTAACTGTTCTATAAATACTAGCGAAACTACCCAGAAAGTACACTAACAAGAAGTATTTTAACAAGAAAGTGAAACACAAAAAGTGAAATAAATTACAACAGTGGGACGGTGTGCAAACAAAACGAAATTGTAGCAACCCGCCAATACTGTCACGACATATCAACGTAATATCAACATAAGATTGCAAATTTTCGGAACTACAAAATAAAGAACAGACAGCTGAGTGGTGCGAACACCGGACTTATATCGCAAACGAAATACCAGTCGCCGCACCCGGGTTCGAAACCCACCATCGAAGAATAGTTTTTTTTTTTCAATTTGTAAAATTTGTGACAATATTCTATTAAAAAAGAATATTCAATTTGGAAATAATTTATCTAAATAAAATTTAAAAAAAAAAAAAAAAAAAAAAATAATAAAAAAAAAAAAAAAAAAAAAAAAATTCTCGTCATATTCCAACTTGATCCTCACCACGGTCAACTACTAAGGATACTAACTACCACCTATTGCTCTTGTTAGTACCTTGGGTAAAGACAAAACTGGTGGCCAACTAATTCGTGATTTTAAGCGTCGCCTATCCACAATAAAATAAAAATAATCATGGAAGAAGTGCTCAGAGCGCTAAACTCAATAAAAAATGAACTCAACGAACAACGCTTGGAAATTAGAGCAACTGGCAAAAACGTTACAGAAAAAGTCACGGAGAATATTAACAAAATGCTCGAAGAAAAATTTCTAGTATGGGAAGAAAAACATGAAAATCTTAGAAAAGTAGTGGAAAACCAGGAAAAAAGGATATATTTTTTGGAAAAGCAAGAAAGAAAACGTAATCTGGTGATATTTGGGATTGAAGAGACAGAGACATCGTACGAAAATTTAGAAAGGAACATTATTAATTGGGCAGACCAATATTTTTCTATCAAGCTAAACTATAGCGACATACAGGAAGTGAAAAGAATAGGAAAAAAAGGAGTAAGACCGCGCCCAACAATAGTATCCTTTACAACTCTAGGCATAAAAATAAATATTTTGAAAAATAGATATGCGTTGAAAAATACCTCCTATAACGTGAAAGAAGACTATCCAAAATACGTGTTAGAAAAAAGGAAAGAATTACAGGAACAAGTACAATTAGAGAGAGAGAAAGGAAACAAAGCCATAATTAAATATGATAAACTCATAATTCTATCAAAAAACAATCCTAAGCGAAAACTACTGTCCTCACCACAAAATGTAACAACTCCTAATGCAGAAGAGATAACTCCTATAAATAAAAAGAACAAATTGCGTAAATCTGATGCATTGGTACAAAGATCAAATAGCATTACTGAGGGGATTATGAAACCGAGCATGTTAAATTTCCTAATCAACAAAAATGCGACTAACTCAGCTTGTAGTCAAGACAAACAATAACAATTAAGCGCCTCCTCCATCACAGATCATAAAACCAAACAAACGAAAGAACAAAACATATATCTTCCAACCCGGCTGGTCACCGTGGAAGATCACGACCATAACCCTCTAAAGATAACCATTCCAGCACAGGAAAAAATCAATATAAAAACACACCAACTACAAATTGCAACATACAATGTCAGAACCTTATCGTCATACGAACGGCTACTGGAACTTGAAGAAGCAATAAAGGAAATCAAATACGACGTTATAGGAATTTCTGAAATAAGAAGGCTTGGTACTAAAATCGAAGAATACGATAACTTTATACTATGCTATATAGGCAATACACCAGGACAATACGGGGTAGGCTTTGTTATAGAGAAATCGCACAAAAACGACATAGAGAGCTTCACTGGCATTACAGAGCGTGTCGCCGTTCTAAACATTAACATTCGAGGCTTAAAGATTACCATCATTCAAGCATATGCACCAACAGAATCAGCAAATGATTTCGAAGTTGATGATTTCTATAACACTGTCGATAAAGCATTAGAGAACACCCACTCGACCGTCATACTAATGGGAGATTTTAACGCAAAGATTGGGTTTCGTAAAAAAGAAGAACACTTAGTTATGAAACAATACGGCTATGGTAAAAGAAACGAAAGGGGCCAAAGACTAGTGGACTTTGCACTGGAACATAAGCTAACAATAATAAATACATGTTACAAAAAGAAGTCAAATAGACGGTGGACATGGAGGTCACCAAATGGCGAAACCAAAAACGAAATCGACTATATACTATCCAATCAACCGAAAATATTTCAAAACATAGGTACTCTAAATCTAAATTACCCGTCAGACCACAGGATAATTAGAGCGACAGTTAAATTAACTAAACCAAAACAGAGTAGAGTCAATTTTACAAATATCCAAGCAAGCCAACTAAAGAATGAAGAAGAAAAAAATAACTATAACTTTGAATTGTCATCAATGCTATCTGATCGGAGAGTTCTTCAAGAAAAATCCTCAGTTCAAATAAACTATGACAACATAACAAACGCTATTACCAATAGTTTGAAAGCAGCCCGAGTAAAGAAAGATGAACAGAAACACCATAAAATTTTATCGACCCGTACAATGACACTTTTACAAAGAAGAAAAGATTTACAGAAAACTAAAAACAAGTCGCGTACTCTAAAAAACGAATTAAGTGCACTCTATAAAGTAGTGTTTAGATATATACGGAATGACTATGCAAAATACAGACAAAACATCATAGAAAGATATCTATATCACAGTGGGAGCACAAAAAAGGCATTTAAGGAGCTACGAACAAATAAGTCTTGGATAGAAGGATTGAAAAAATCAGACAAAGAACTAAATAGTAGAACTGACATCATCACTTTAGCAACGGATTTTTATACAAAATTATATAGTGATAAAACAAAGACATTCACAAAACGAAACTTCGATAAAAGACATCATGTTAAAGGAAAAGTAAGACCAATACATGAAGCTGAAGTCTTAGATTCTATAAAACGATTAAAACTAGAAAAATCCCCCGGCTCGGACAATATAACAAATGAAGCATTAAAAACAGCACAGAACATTTTGGTTACTCCACTTACTGACTTATTTAATCAGATTCTACTAAACTTTGAAACACCCAGACAGTGGTCGGAATCTAACATAATTTTAATATATAAGAAAGGAGACCCAGGGGATATAGCCAACTATAGACCAATCAGTTTACTACCAAGTCTCTACAAGCTGTTCTCTGCTATTGTAAATAAAAGAATTAGTCCGATAATAGACTCTAAACAACCTGTGGAACAAGCAGGCTTCAGAAAAGGGTTTTCCACTATAGACCATATACACACCCTTGAGATAATAATAGAAAAGTATCTAGAACATCATAGACCACTGTATTTAGCATTTGTCGACTACCAGAAAGCCTTCGACACAGTAACACACGCAAGCATATGGGAAAGCTTAAAAGAACAAGGAGTTAGCGAGGTTTATATAGAAATAATTAAAAACATATATAATAATAACACAGGAAGAATAAAGCTAGAAACCTTGGGCCCATGCTTTCCCATAGAAAGGGGCGTAAGACAGGGTGATCCACTATCACCAACCATATTTATTGCCCTCCTTGAAACCATCATTAGCAAACTGGACTGGAAAAATCTAGGACTCTATATACAAGGTTCCTACCTAAATCACTTGAGATTTGCAGATGACATAGTTCTACTATCAGAAACCAGCTCACAACTGCAAAAGATGATCAATTCCTTACAGCTAGCCAGCTCAAACGTAGGACTAGAGATCAATCTAACAAAGACTAAGGCAATGACGAATAGCTTTAAAACACCAATAGCCGTAAACGGAAAACTTCTGGAATACACAGAAAATTACATCTATCTGGGTAAAGCTATTAGTTTTGATAAGAAGAATAATGAAAAAGAAATAGAAAGAAGAGTACAGCAAACATGGAATAAATACTGGAGTCTCAAAGAGATTTTTAAAAGTAACATGGCGATACCCGTTAAAACCAAAATTTTGAATTCTAACCTCCTGCCAGTGTTGACATACGGATGCCAAACTTGGAAATACACGGCCAAAGCAAAAAACAAAATAAAAACCTGCCAACGTGGCCTTGAACGTAGCATGCTAAAAATAAAAAGATTGGATAAAATAAGACACACAAAAATAAGGTCTATTACAAAAGCCACCGACGCCTTGAGCTATGCACTAAAACTAAAATGGAAGTGGGCAGGGCACGTGGCTAGACTGAAGGATCAAAGATGGACTTATAAGGTCACTTTGTGGAGAGGCCCACAAGGCAAAAGAGGCAGAGGAAGACCATTGGCGAGGTGGGAAGATGAAATTAAAAAAGCAGCTGGCCCATATTGGTACCAAATAGCACAGGACAGAGACAATTGGACATCTTTGGAGGAGGCCTTCACCCATTCTGGGGTTCTTGTGTAAAATAAAAAGAATTACTAACGTTTTAACATATAATTAAGTTATTATAAAACTCTGTAAATTTATGCAAGAAATAAAAGGCTTTTTTATTTTTTATTTTATTATTATAGATATAAATATGCGAGCTGCTCAATTCGTAGCGATTAATATTTACTTGATAGTATTAATCGCGATAATTCAGCAGCGAGGCATAATTTGGAGTAAAGTACAAAAAAAAATGGTTATTAATTAGACACGTATTTATGTCTTTAACGCCAAACGTATGTGTATCTGTTTGTATTATCTGATATTTCGAAGGAATTGTTTAATTTTGATTATAGTTAAATTGATTTACAACAGATTAGGATTTTGTATTTTCTAAAACCAATGTAAATTAAAAAAAAATAGTGTCTGATATCAACCGTGTTCCTTCTATATTAATACATTTACTGAGTTATGAGTTAATATCTTCAAACATCCTCAAACATACAGGTATGAATTAGCAATAAAATAATATAAAATTTAACTCAATATCGCTTAAAGTGGCGGTTAATACACTTTGCCTTTCCACCGTCGATATCATTATTCTGTTATTATAAACTAAACACCGAAGTACACCGAAAATAAAAGTATACCTATAGCTGTTTTCTGTGTTATAGCTAATATTATAAAATATGCTTTTTTTAAAAATACTTTATACCTTCCCCATTGTTATTTCGGCCTCAAATTCAAAGCGCTCGCGGCTATAATAAATAGATTAATCATTTTGTCACAATCGCAGGTATTAGGGTGGATGCGTGGCAATTTTTACATTTTCGGGCAATTTAGCAGTTAACTTTCCCAAATTGAACAAAAGCTGAAAAATGGCGGCGGGTTGGTAACAAAGGGGATGAAAAATTTATATAATTGTTATATAATTAAACGTAAATCTCACGTTATACCACAGACTTGTTTAAAAAGTGTAGAAGAATAACACGAAAAGAAAATAATTTATTTTACTATTTATATTGGATGTTTATTTTAATCGACTTTAAAAGTTTCATCTCTCAACTTAACACTGAGAGGTTATAAGTTCAAATTGTAAGTTAATATGAAATCCATCAGAAGGCGTGCTTTTTCATTAAAATAAAACGTTATGCGATACTAGTTACCTGGTATATACTACTATATATTACTTTGTAGATCGAATATGATTTTAGAATGGGTAAATCAAGCCGTGATATGACCTCTGCCTCCGATTCCGGGTGGTGTGCGTTTGAATCTGGTCCAGGCCATACACCTCCGTTGTGTGCATTTTAAGAAATTAAATATCACGTGTCTCAAACGGTAAAGGAAAAACATCGTGAGGAAACCTGCATATCATAGATTTTTTTCTCTGCGTGTATGAAGTATGCCAATCCGCATTGGGCTAGTGTGGTGGACTTTTGGCCTAACCCCTCTCATTCTGAGAGGAGAATCGAGCTCAGCAGTGAGCCGAATGTAGGTTGATAATGACGAAATCATTATCAGTTTTCGTTCTAATTCTTAGCTTGGGTTTACAATTGGATAGCTTTAATTATTCTTGGTTTTGTTTTGCTTCAGTCATGGCTAGTAACTACCCAAACATATTGTCAAATGATTTAGCATATGACGATGTGTAAACTTGAACTAAAAAAGTAAATTATGAAGAGAAGCTAATCGCTTAATTGAACAGTATCTTTTACATTTTCTGTCTATAATGTACATTTAGTCTGGGAATAGGGTATACGTAGGCAATTAAGGAAAACGTTTGTTCTGTTTATTTAGAGAACTTGGTAAATAGCAGTTTTAGTAAGGGGTGGAAATTAATTCCTTAAGAAATACAGTGTTTATTACATCTCCTAATAGAACGAGGGTCTGCATTAGCGAGACATACCTCATCTTAAGAAGGTTGAAAGTTCATTAACTAATATTGGTTAGAAGCAGGCGTTACTTTGCGGAAGTTCATCATGATTAAATAATGATTTATTTATTTTGCTATCATCCGCGAAAAGTTGACGAACCCATGCGACGACGTCACCCAGGTCCGACAAAATACTCACTACGTACTTCACCCCGAAACCGGAGCATCCTCAGATGTTGACTCTACAACGTCCAATTGCACGTCCAATTGCACGTTGTAGAGTCAACATCTCTTTTCACGGATGATAGCAAAATAAATAAATCATTATATATTCATTAACTAATGCTCCTACTATAGTTAAATACCGTAGCTAATTATGGAGTTTGAACTGTGATATCTTTGGGTAGTAACAGGTTTATAAAGACCAAGGCCTCAAGTTGTCCAAGTATAAAACGTAATTTTTTGATAATATATTCTATGGTATATCATGAGGAATAATGTCTCTTCTTCTTGGGTCTTCTTCACTGTTAAAGGTTGTGTCTACATTTGATTGTCCTCGTCACGTTCTTTCTTATTTCTTCCACTCATTTCGGTCGTCTGCTTTTCTGATAGCCGTTGTAAGTAGGAGGCCCTGAGCGACTTTATTTTCAGATCAGCGGTTAGGTGATCGGTCGCGCGGTCGTTTGCTTACAAATATACCTCCTGTCATTAGACCTTTAATTTTAAGGGCAAAACAAACGAAAACCCTTCGCTTGTTTTGCCCTTAAAGTTTGATCTTTCGGTGTTATTTATCTTTTTATTTGGAACACTCTAGCATCATGAGGCTGTTATATCACTCTTCCAATCAAAATTAAAGCGATACTGCATCCCCTATATCTGACGTCACCCGGACGCAGGTTTTAGGAAATTCTCATTCTCGGGGTTACCTGGACTGATACACTCGTTCCAAAACACTCTTCCAGAACGGCCCTCTAAGAGGTCAAAGTCTCAGAGGAGACGTCCTTAGAGAGTTGTTCTGCCAATTTCTTCTGCTTCTGCCTTCGGGCCCCATCAGGCTATGCTTCTGCGCTCGCCCATACCCCCTGGTGACGCCACTGAGGTCCCATTAAGGACACTTACACAGTTACTTGGCAGCAGTATAATCTTTAGTATTTCTCCGGATACGGTGAAATACTACTCAATATGTGCACTGAATAAACAAAGCTTATAGCCAAAGGTGTGTCAGGATTATATTATTACTATGACTCTATACTGCCAATGCATTCGCGCCCATTGTTCGCGGCACACAGCCCGGGGCGTTCGGTCCATTGTTTAGACTCCGTTAATTAATTCACTTCTGACTAATCCCTGATATTTTTCATTGGGAACCACCGCCTGCTTGGCGAACGGTGAACACACGTTCATATTTTATTTTAACTGCAGTTTTTTTGTTAAATTGGTGAAATATTAATGATATTAGGTACAAGTATAGGTATACTTAGGGATGCCCGTGACTTTGTCCGCGTGGAAATCAGTTTTTCACAAATCCCGCGGGAACCATGGATTTTTCTGAGATGTGGTAATCCAGAGTAAAATCTATTTCCATTCCAAATTTCAGCCAAATCGCTTCAGTAGTACCTACGGTAAAGGTTAATAAACATCAAACAAACATACATCCACACAAACTTTCGCGATTATAATTTTAGTATTAAGTAGGATTTATGTTACTGTTTCGTCATACAAACTTTCTCGATTATAATATTAGTAGGAAGTAGGACTTATGCTGTTTTGTCAATGATGATAATTGATTAAAGGTGTTTTAAACTTTTTCTTTCCAAAAACGAATTAAATAGACATCATACAAAGAATGTAATATGTTCATCCGTGATGTTTTAATTCTTTTCTATGTTGAGTTATCAATAGCTGGTGTTTTCATATTATTCTGGTAGGGTTTTAGTAATTTAGAGTAAAACTATATTTCACGTATCTGCTTTGTTGGTCCAGTTATGTTGTTTCAGACCATGAGTTCCTGGGTTCGAATCTTGGGTCGGGCTATGAGTTAATAAGTTTTCTTCTGAAAAATTTTAAGTTTAATTTTTTACTGCCTTGGTCCAGTTAGCCTATCTTGTTTTGGGACCATGAGTTCCTGGGTTCGAATTTTGGGTCGGGGTATGAGATATTAAGTTTTCTTCTGAGAAATTTTAAGTTTAAATTTTCAGCCCGGAATATAGAAGTTAGTGGTTAGTTATATGCTAGAGTTTCAGAGAGTACGTAAAGGTTTGGTCCCACATATTAGAATATGCAATTCTATTTCCCACATCTCTCAGAAGTTATATTTTCAGTAATGGTTATGCGATTCTAATTTTCAGAAAACAGAGCAGTAAATTTCAGTTATCCGAGACCAGTCATTAGCTGAGATTTGTCAAGTACAGCTATCAGAAGTTATCCCACTTACAAATTCTAAAAGTGTTTTAGTGCATTTCGCTTTGAATCAAAAATCACATACGTTACGGACTGAGTACAACGTGTGACCAAGTTACGGTTAACAGAAAAAATCCTTTTAATGTTTACGACACATTGTTGTAAAAATCGTGATCGTCTCTGAATACTCATGTTAGTTTTGGATATATAATACATGATCATCTATCGTTTCTCGTTTATTTTTATCTTGGATAGGCTTGTGCTTGACTACAAGCATGCTTGATGGTAAGCAATGATGAGCTCTAAGATGAAGCGCGCTTAATTTTCACGTTTAAACTTTAGTTTTAAGTTTTCGGCTTTATATATCGAGAAAGAGAGAATTTTTACCATACCTTTCTTTAAATAGACCAATATATTAGTCGGGAAAGACCGTATTAGGAGTGGGTACAACAATAATCCAGCGGGATTGAACCACCACCCCTCAGTGATGAGTCAGGCCACAACGTTGAGCTATTGAGGCTCATTGGAAGTTGGCATAGTTGGCATAATGGAACCCATAAAATAAAAGTATTTTCAACGTATCGTAAAGTTCGAACGGTTTTCTATACCAAAAGTGCAGAAAATGGAAAGAGTGCGATAAATAAAACCCCTCGCAGTGGCTAATTGGAAAGCGGACATATAAATCACGGGGCACTTTGACCGCTGCCAAGGCTCCAAAACAATTGCCACTCTAAATTTGCGGTTCACTTGCCTTTTGGGGTTGCCAATTTGAATTTTCTGCTTTGGCTTCTGTAAGTTTGATTTAATGTTCCGAGCTAGCTCTATTTATGTTTCTGTGTGAATTTTGATACTGAATTTTCACTACGGTTTTATTTTTCAATCCTAAGATATCTTTATAACTGTTATATTTTATTTTTCAACTAGCTGACGCCGCGCGCTTTCAGTCGCGTGGTTCCCGTTCCCGTAGGAATACGGGGATAATGTATATAACCTATAGCCTTCCTTGATAAATGGGCTATCTAACACTTAAAGAATTTTTCAAATCGGACCAGTTGTTCCTGAGATTAGCGCGTTCAATCAATCAAACAACAAAACAACTCTTCAGTTTTATATTATAGTATAGATATAGATTAATCGTAGTGGGTACAAATAAAACACACACATATTCATGTGTGTATATTTGTGTGTGTGTGAAACATGATCAGCAAGTAACACTACATCCCCGTTTTACACAAGGAATTAGGAATTGTGTTAAAAAACGGATTTTGTTAGCCAAAAAGTATCCAGATTTTGTATATCTTTCCAGGGAATTTCCAGCCAATATTGCCAACGAGTATAGCCAAGGAAGACCCACGTCACACGACATAAATAAGTAAATTAGCCGCTCCATTTGAGGCCCTCGTGACCACAACTCGGTCTTAAAACCCACTTAGGGTGAGTGAATGAAAGTTCGTGGGCGGCCATTTAATTTATTGCGCGGGGATCATGCATAAAAGGTTCGTAATAAACATTTTCTTCACATACAAACTGGTAATGTTGATGTTTTGTACGGATATTCGTATTATTCGCCTATTTCAATGGTCAAGGCCAGTATCGCTAACATGCGATCAACAAGATAATCTCGTAAAGATAGACAAAATTCAACCAACCGGAAATAACGCTATCTCTTTCTGCGTTGGTACGAAGACATAGGACTGGGACAACTTCGCCGTTATTGGACGAAATTTTGTCTATTTTCTCTTCAATTGGTCGCATGTTAGCCTTCTTCTGTAAAGAAGACCAAATATGTAGTATAAACCCACCACGCTGTTACTAATGATAAATTATTTAATGACCACTATCAAATGTTAGTAATAATGACCGGGACCGAAGGCTTAACGTGCTGTCCAGGGGTGTTATACTAACAATCTTACAAGTAAGAAAAGGTTAATATTTAGTAGTCCGACTTGGGACTCGAACCCAGAACCTCGTGCTGCGATAGACTAACCACTGATTCACTGAGGCGTAATTAACTAATTATTATTATTTTCTTTAATTTATGGTGGTCCCATGCGCCGTTGAATCTCATCTTTCATCCGCTTACTATTTTATTTTCTTAACGAAAAACTTCACTCACACATAATTACTTCCATTTTAATTTCAAAGCCGGAAGTGCATTCAGAATCCATTCAAGTCAGGAGTATTCCATATTGACATTGACATAAGTTATACCGCATAATGTCTATTCCGTGAAGGCTGCCTCAAACTTGAGACAGTACTACAAACTAAAAGGCTTTTCAAACGACTTTTTTTTATTTTTGTTTTTTAGTGTCTGTTATCTCATAACTTCGTAATTTATTAACCAATTTTGAAAACATTTCCAGATTAGTCCCATTTGTTATCAACCTATTTCGGCTCACTGCTGAGCTCGAGTATCATCTCAGAAATAGAGAGGGGTTAGGCCAACCCTAACCCTCTCATTCTGAGAGGAGACTCGGTAGTTGAACGTGACAACGTCATAAGAAAATAATGATGGAATAGTTGCATTTTTCAAAAGAAAATGTTCGTTTTTCTAAAATACCGTTTACTAATCTTCATAGACCAGAAAGAATAAAGTACATTTCTTGTAAAAAAAGTTGCCAACCCTAGAGCGAGAGAACGATGCATGACGTCATCTTTTTTCAAGTGTGCAGCCGGCTCCATCGAATTATAAGACGTTGTCACGTCAAAAACAAACAAATAAACGGACAGACTTACAAATAACTTTGAAACATCCTAAAAATAGTGAAATTCCACGAAATTTTATCTTATGTCTGCAGTGATTTAAACTCCATATCTGAGATGAATATAGGTTGCGAAAGGAAAAGATTTCCGGATCCGAGATATGCATTGAGTTTCAAACTGGATACAAGTATGGATGCAAATATTAATATTACAGGTTATTCGCTGAATGTTTTGTTTTATACTTAAAACTTTTAAACTGACAGAACTTTTATAGTTGCTTATTGAGTTTATTAAATTAAATTATTTCTTTTAAAGTCAAATACTTATTATCTATATTTATTTGTAACTAAAGCTACTGTTACACATGCTCATTATAAGCACGAAAACATGCTACTATTGAGCAGTTGCTACTTTTACTCTTCACCTTCATCTCTCCCTGTCTAACACGATACTATAGGCAGAGAGCGATGTGTAATTGGAATGTTTGCTTTGAGCATGCTTATTCAGAAGCATACTTGTAATAGCATGTTTATTGCTAGCAAATGTATAGCTGATAAGCATGCTCGTATGGGGCATACTTAATAGCACGTTTTTAGCATGATATTTTAGAGCATGCACACTGTACCTTAACACCAAATCAGAGAGTCTGCCGAGAATCGTTTATGATCTAGACTCAGATGAAAAACTTGTATTAAGAGTTATATTAAGACTTATTTATTTTATTTGTTCCTAGTATGTGTAAACGTACCTAAGAGTGGAATCAAATATTGAGATTTTACTGTTTTTTTTTTTTTACAAGTTAGCCCTTGACTACAATCTCACCTGATAGTAAGTGATGATGCAACCTTAGACGGAAGCGGACTTGTTAAAAGGATGAAAATCCGTCCGTCCGTCTTGCAAATACACCGCGCATACCACTGCGCCACGGAGGCCGTCAAAATGGTAGCAGCTGAAAGTTGGGAAGGTTTTGATATTATATACCATATTCGGCTCACTGTTGACGAATCTCCGCTCAGAATGATAGGGGTTAGGCTAACCTGATTGGCAGACTCCACACACGTAGAGAATTAAGAAAATTTAGTCTAGTCTAGTATGCAGGATTCCTTCCGGAGCTCGCAATCCGAAGCCACATAGGCTAATCAATGAGGCAGATAATGTAACTGATCTGTATCAAGTTATTTTATTTAATACTTGCCGACACCTCTCCCTCCTCCTCCTAGTTTCCCCCACATAGTTCACGTTCTCGTTAGAATACGGAGATAAAATATAACCTATAACACTCACAAATAACGTGGCTTTCCAGTAGTAAAAGAATATTCAAAATTGGTTCAGTAGTTCCATATATTACCCCCTACAATACTACAAACTTTAAATAATATTGGGTTGCGCGTTAGAATCAATAGTCATAACTTTCACTATATAAATTTAATAATAACTATTATTTAATAGCAATAAGTACTTAGTACATTACACATACATAAAAGTCATGTACCTTTTCCAGGTTAGTAATTCCCTGGACAGACATAGACTAACATTTAATGCGACTATTTAGCTTAACCGGGACTAATATACAGAATAATGTAGGTTGAAGTAAAGGGATATAGCGTTTTTGCTTAAAAGCTTCATATTAATTCGTTTTGTTTATTGTACTAATTTATTTTTTGGAAATTGATAAGTTTTTGTTGCTAGAAATTACCTAATGTTTTCGCTCTGAGACTTGGTCGCTAACTATGGGCCTAATAAGAAGGCTCAGAGTCACACAGCGGGCGATGGAACGAGCTATGTTAGGAGTATCTCAGCGGAAAGTCACCGACATAGCTCAAAGAGTCGCGAAGTGGCAATTGGGCGGGACACATAGTTTGAAGAGGCGAAGGACGATGGGGTTCCAAGGTACTGAAATGAAGACCCCGCACTAGAAAACGTAGTGTTGGTCGACCCGCCACCAGGTGAACTGACGACATTAAGCGAGTCGCAGCGTTCGCTGGTTGCAGGCGGCTCAGGATCATGATGTTTGGAAGTCCCTACAAAAGGTTTATGTCCTGCAGTGGACGTCCATTAGCTGATACATCGCACATAATATTTTGACCAATTCAGCGCATACTTGACCGTTTTTTAGGCTCATGGTGTTTCAGTATTGCGATTGGTAAGTATCCTTAGCCCTCAATACTTTTTGTTGGTCTAGTCTTGATATTCAGGCAAATATTTTTTTAAAACCGCTTAATACATTGTTGACTTAACTTTTGCAGGATGTATTCGATTCATTATTTTTTTATATTATCACTAGCTGACGCCCCACTGTTACACCCGCGTGGTTCCCGTTCCTTTCTCGATAAATGGGCTATCTAAAACTAATATAATTTTTTCAAATCGGACCAGTAGTTTCTCAGATTAGCGCGTTCATGTAAAGAAATAAACAAACTCTTCAGCTTTATAATATTTGTATAGATTATTCGATTTTCTATGATCATAACTGTTTGCTCATAAAAAGTCGGTCACCAGACATAAGCGAAGCGATTAAATCGTAGTCACTCATAACTTGTACCACGCACCAGATGGGGATAGACCAGTCATTAACCGTGTTATGGGTAAAGGAATCTTTTTTCTCGTTTCCGCGCCGGCCACTAAGCGAGTGTCGGCGTTGGTGTTTTCTTTTCAAAAAAGTTAATAGCCTGTTGCGAAAGGATGTTTAATAAGTCTATTTTTTAGCGCTAAGCCTTTTTTAATTTAAGATTAGCCTTCGCTGTAGTTGCTCTTAATATAAATATAAGCAGTTTAAATTTTTCCGTCAATGAAAGCTCTCCCTACGATACGATATATATATATATTATATAATACCTATTTTTATTTAAACATAGCCCTTAGACCTCCAACTAAACGAAATTTATTTCGAAAAACCATTTTGTGCAATTGGTACGTAGAGTGCCTACTCTAGCTAAAACCCTTGTGCTGGGAGTAAGTACGATGATTGTGTAACAGGTGGAAATCGAACCATAGACCTTTTTTGAAAATTTCCTAAATATCATATTTACTAATTGCACTTGCACTTACTCTTAACTTAATTGTTACTAGCCTGCTTCGTCTTCGACTTCGTCCGCGTGGAATTCAGTTTTTCACATATCCCGCGGGAACCATGGATTTACCCCCATAAATGTAGCCTAAAGTCTTAATCCAGAAAAAAACCTATTTATCATTCTGGTAAATCGCTTCAGTAGCCGCAACGCAAAGGAGAAAGAAACATATACACTTATACACAAACTTTCGCCTTTATAATATTATTGTGATTAAATGTACTTGTTTTAAATTGCTCATTTATAAAATAGTTATAAGCTATTAAGCAGGGACAAGCGTAGTAAAACTACTGGATTCCGGTTCTTAGATGTTTGATTAAAGCAACGTTAATCTTATAAGTCAGTTAAATAAGCGAAACACCGTGCAAATTGGCATCCTTTTGTTGTCGATGTCCAGTCGACTCGCACAAAACGTTTCGCATCGACGTTTCTAATAAGAACAGCGAAGATGTGGAATGCCCTTCCAGCTTCTGTGTTTCCTAACACTTATGATTTGTGCACCTTCAAGACAAGAGTGAATAGGCATTTTCTAGGCAAGCGCGCTCCAACCTAGACCTCATCATTGCTTTCCACCAGGCATGATTGTAGTCAAGGGCAAGTCTATTATGAATAAAAAAAAAAATCTACGCAAGTGATTTACGCAATTTTACTTTTCATAACATTGGTATGTGTATGTTTAACGTGGAGTAATAATTATTACTTTACTGTTTTGTATAGAAAATACACAGATAATATTTATTATAATATAACCTTTATAATATTAGCTATTCAGGGCATTCCTAATGTTCTTCTTACGTACAATAACGGGTTTGATTTTGGTACATTTCGATTGTTAAAATTTGATATTGAATTTTATAATCAACAATCAATAAGATAGAGTGCTCTTTTAAGTACGAGTAAAATAATTGTTTTACATTTTAAATTATTTTTACTAACTTAAATACATAAATTACTACTTAAATACGTAAATTTAGGTATCAAGCATTGATTTTTTTAATGAAGTAACTAATATCTAAATAACACATAAGTTAAATTAGAATTTAAAAGTTTCTTGAGAATTTGAAGAAGAAATTTGAATTAGTGTTTAGAATCATAATAATATTTTTACCGGAAAATTTACTGCAATTATCATCGTTTCAGAAACCGACCGCAGAACTTTTAAAAGAAAATGTCGACTTTCAAAAGGCTTCTTCGCAAACAACTTGCAGTACTAATAAGCTTCATTCAACATAATTGCTATAATATTATACTCTAACATATAACTGGTAACGTTAAGCACCGTAGTATGGTTGTTAAAAGTTAACTGCGAGTGTAATGTTGTACTCGGAAACTTGCAAATACCGTGAAGGAGCATATAGGAAAAAATTGTGTTTAAACTAACTTTCTTTTTTTACTTAACAGTAGTTTTTAAGCGGCTTTTAAAAAAAACTATTTTAAATATGCTAATTACTAATTTCATACATGCGGTAGTCTATCTTTCTGTTACTTACCTACCACTCTACCGGCAAACACGTACTGCTAAGCGATTTAGCGTACCTGTACGATGACGCGTAGAAACCATCAGAGGTATGGGTTGTTTTAGCAGACTCAGAAGTGGATTACAAAAATAAGAAACTAATGAACGAACAAAGGTTATTATTATTCACAAAATTTGTCAGGACAAATTAATTGACAAATCAAACAAACAAAATTAGACCCATAAATATCAGAGAATGACGTTGAGTGGAGTCACGCACTTGTGAGCATTGTGTGTAAGGTTAAAAACGTCTTTAACCAACACTCTCCTTTTCTCCTAAAGTCACTCCGCCTATCCTAAGCAACCCATTAAGAATTACACAAGAAATGTTACTACCCACGCCACGAGTATACTGAAGCCGACCGCACGACGAGCGCTTTATATCGCAAGTTGTTCCCGCCAACCGATCATTACCCCTCTCCAACTCCCCAGTATTTACGGAAACAAGTCGCGCCACCTTACGTCATATCTGTCTCAGACTACTATTTCCTACAGGAGAATAATCTTGTATCTCTTTTTTAATTTAAGCCCGCTATCTTCTTAGACTGCGTCGTCACTTAACATCAGATGAGATCGCAGTCAACACCAGGTGGGCCATTAGGTTGTTTTACAATTACTATAAAAAACCTACACGTAAGCTGTAACGGTTGTTTCAACAAAGATCACATAAAAGCAGCGAGACACGAAGCGCCGTGGCCCGTAATCACGATTGTGCAAACGTTGCTGCTACCGGGAACTTGACTCGAGCACGCTTGTATCATCGAGCGGTGAACGCCTTTACACTCTACAATACGATATCGTTTCGAAAATGTCTGTTTGTTGAGACAAATTAAAAGATAAATTTCTCATCTATGCACCCGCAATTTCCTGTAAGCTGCTGGATAATTATCCATTTCGTGTTTCAAAGATTTGTTAACAATATTATTGTGAAGTTGGCAATAACTCATGTAAACTACTAAAAAAAAAGCTTTGGAAGCGAAGTTTTTTGTGTGTTTTTTTCTGATTATATGCTTATTTTCATTAAGATAATGAGAGCTCTGCCGAAGTCGAGTCCGAGAACATGAAAAACGTAAGAGCGATGAACTTCTATCTTGGCGTCTTCGATGGCATCTTCTGTCAGTCTCGAACTTTGTAGAAGAACCATGTTTGTAGGCTAAGTGAATCTACAATTGTTTGTTTGTCAGCTTTTATGCTTTATATCATCACATCATGTATAAAAGCAAAAAATTGAGGCATTTCTTATCCGACTTCTGTAGCTGTTGCTGTGGTGTTTGAATTTTTTTGTAGTTAAAATGGCCTAGTTAAAAAAATTAAAATCTCTGTCGAGGTTAATATTGTCAATAGAGTATGGTATGTGGTAACGAATCTACATCCAAGTGACGTAATGAATCAATGATCTTGTCTTGTCTTCGACAGTAAAAGGCTGTGCGCAGGTTAATTGTAGCAAATGCGTTATCCGTGATAACGCTAATGTCCGGTAAATAAAACTGCAGTAAAATAAAATGTCGCACGGTGTAAGTGTCACCCAGGAGTCACAGCTGCGGCCGGAGCGTGTAATACCGGCAGTGAAGCGCTATCAAAACATAAATACTACTTAGGATATCTTCTCAATACATAGTAATTGTTTTCAAAGGGGTTTTTATTAAAAAACAAGCGACCAGCTAGTAATAAGGACCAAAATAGTGAATAGGCAGCTGGCCTTTTCACTAATTCACTATTTTGGTCCTTATTATCAACCTAAGTAAACATTCAATCATTTGAGAACTGTCAGATTTTAACCTCTGTATGAACCGTGGTAGCCAAGTGCCTTCGATTTGGAGGGCGTAGGTTCAAATCTGGTCCAGGACCTCTAATTAATTATGTCCATTTTAAGAAATTAAATATCACGTGTCTATGTATAAACATTGAAGAGAAAACATCGTGAATAATCCTGCATAGACGAGTGGTTTCTTAATTATTCTCTACGTGTGTGAAGTCTGCCAATCTGAATTAGGCAAGCGTGGTGGACTATTGGCCTAACCCGTCTCATTCTGAGAGGAAACTCGTGCTCAACATGAGCCGAAAATTTGTTGCTAATTATGAGGTAGATTTAGTACACTAAATCTTAGATGTACACAATTACTTAGGATCTTAAAAATGGGGAAAACATCCATGTAGACGGGAGTCGTGGGTGTTCATTATATTTTGTTAATATTTTTCAAACAACTTTTGCCATATTTTTTAATATAATCAATATCATCCTTCTTCTAGAATTAATCATAACGCCTATGCTAGAAGTTGTACACGTTGTATTAACTTCTAACACAGGCATTATTAAGTGGTTCCTAAGAAAAAAGCACAGACGAATTGAGAACCTCCTCCTTTTTTTGAAGTAGTTTAAAAACCAAATTATAATCTCACCAAAATTTAGGGACAGAACCACCGTCTTTGTGCGGGAGTTGGTGCCAACGACAATCTTTTATTAAGAAGATATCACAACCAATCTCACCTAAACACTATACCTACCTTCTGTGAGGTCTACTGACGTCCTGGATAAACCTAAGGGCCTAGTGACGTAAACGCAAATTTCTAAGGAATTGGAACAGCGCCATCTATTGACATTACTGCACAACTGTTTCAATTCCATATAAATTCGCGTTTACGTTAACGCGATAATAACAGTATAAAAATATTGAATACACTAGGCACACGGAATGTTGTATTTCCATTCGCTGTCAATTTGGTATATGATTGACGAAGGCGTAACTATTTAAACAACCTTAATCACAATGTGTTACTTTCAAATATGTATTAATGATACTTCAAGTTTGTGTAATAATTGATATGATACGAAGAGTTCATGTATCAATATATCAATATAAGAAGACCTTCGAGGCTTTAAAAGTATTTGTGTTATATATACTAATATTATAATATAAAGCTGAAGACTTTGTTTGTTTGAACGCGCTAATCTCATGAACTACTGGTCCGATTTGAAAACTTCTTTCAGTGTTCGATAACCCATTTATCGAGGAAGCCCATTTATCCCCGTATTCCTACGGGTATGGGAACCAGGCGGGTGAGACCGCGAGGCGTCAGCTAGTTATGGATAAAACATTGATTAATGGGTCGTAATCAATAGACGATCACATGTCAATTAAACTATTTTAAACTTTGGATCATAAAAATATTTGTTGTATGTACTTATATTTATAAAAGGGAATTGAATCAGTTGCAAACGATAGCCCAACGGCTGAATTTCGAACCTGACTACTCAGAGTTAAACCCGACCATTTAACCACGGAGTTATTTCGACTCCAATGTCATTTAATAACATACTTTAATAGAACGAACTGTTCGTATACCTATCACAATAGATTCATTAGAAATATGTTATCTACTTCACTTCCGCCGAGGGAATCATGTGTTTTTAGAACCATAACATAAACAGAGTCACTGATACAAAGAAATTTGAACTTTAATTGTGGTAGGAGTACAGTTATAGTCGCCTGCATGTTATAGTACAGGAGATAGCACGCTTTATTTTTAAACGTTTTTGCAATTATTGTTATTAAGAACCGTCCTTACTTAATACAGTGGCTGAAATTCGACATTTGAATTAATCAAAATATACAATAAATCTCATTTTAATCATCGCAAACAATCAACGATATGCTTTTTGTTGATTTTATGTATCTGTGTGCGTTGTGTCTAATTCAAGCTGTATGTATTGTATATAAAGTTAACTTAATTGATTTGATATGTTTTTATTTTTTATAATTATAATATGTATTTTTCTAGAATTTGACAACATTTGACTTAATATTCAGTAAATGTTGTGATAATATGTAATTTAGCTGACATTAAAAATATTGATATTGTATCAGTTTGGTTGTCCTAATAAATAATACACAGTAGTTAAAAAAAGTTCTGTTTTCCATTATAAACTTAAAATGTGCTTTTTTTTGTTTAAAAACATCCGGAAAGCCTCAATGTGATAATATATATAACTTACATTAATATTTAGATATTTTTAACTATGACCGGCTGTATCACTTACGTAGATGCCTAACTATACCAGACAATATTTTGTTCATAGCAAATTAGAACAACTTACATTAAAATATTATGCAACCATCTCTTTGTCTATACAGACAACATAAAATCGGGAACTCCCCGCGACCACGTACACCATATTAAGACTACCAATCACAGACCGAGGCCTAACTCACGCTATCAAAGTTTTTAAACGTTTGCACTATATATGTACACTAAGCTGCACTTCCATCGGTCCTCCTATGGGCTTCTTCGTTATCCGACTCGTCGGTCGCCACCTCAGTGTCGGTGAGTCTGGTGGATTTCCGAATCCACTCAGTCAATCACTACCCACGGTCATATAGACCAAACCCCTCTTCCTATCACCCCCCCCAATCCTCTGGCAAATTCCTACAGTCACCTCTAAAAGGGCAGTTAAGGAATTTGGAACGTCATTCAGACTACCGTCACAGCGGGGTTTAAAGTGCGACCAGCGAATGCTTGTGGAGGGTCTGTGAATCCTACCACAGGGTGGGATGGGGGTTGCTTAAGAGTCGAGTCTGCCTACCACAGTAGAATCGCTCTAAAGTCAACCATCTTGCTTGGAATACGAAGGATCCCATAGGAGGTACCCTATGACTGATAAAAGAAGTCCATAAATCTATCAAAAAAACGCCAAAACCAACCTTTTGATTTTTAATTAATTAAACTATACCAATCTTAATACAGAGGTTTTTAAATTTTTTACTTATGTTGATCTAGTAACGTTACGTTATTAGAGTTACAATAATTTTAAAAATTAATGCATAAATCATAAAAAAAAATAAGAAATATAACGTAATTCAAGAATTTTTTAAATTTAACTCAGTGGTAAAATAGGGGTTGAAACGATTCGTCCGCGTAGAAAGAATTGAGAAGTTGTGGAAGATTATTACACTAATATTTTGAAGTCGAAAGTTTGTGTGTGTTGTTAGCTATTAAACCGATGTGGCTAAAATTTGAAGTGAAGGTATATAACTTGGATGGACACAGGCTATTTTAATACCTCTTTTTTTTACTTGACTGCGTCAGAAGGAGGGTAATGTTTTTCGAGCGTATGTATGTGTGTATGTCTGTATGTGTGTAATGTGTGTATGTAAATATGGTTGGCGATAGTAGATCACCCTGTCTTACGCCCTGGCCTTCGATGTCCCAATATTATCTCACTGTCTCACTATCTATTAATGGAAACTGCTTGAAAATCCATTCAGTAGTCTTTGAGATTATATCACACAGACAGATAAATGTGGCGGTGGACTTTATTTTAAAGTAATAAATAAGATTGATTATTACATTTGATTCACAAATGAACTATGATTAAATAAAACACAAGTATCGAGTGATAGTTCGCTAACTAACTTACTTGTTTGTTAAGGTGTTTCTCTACTGCGATGATTAGTTTTGTTAACTCCGGTATAATTATTTCGCCATCTTGTTCGGAAAGTGTTTGAGACTCGTGGAAAAATGTAGCAAATGTTTGTGTTAAGTGTTTGTTTCGTTACCTCGCTGAAATGCTATCGTTGTGCCTTTCAGTGTGTTAAAAAGTAGTCTAGATTTGTTTGAGGTAATTTCAGAATTTCGGTTTTGACGTTAATGACGTAATGACGAAGATATTGCACTAAAATCCAATAAACTGATTCCTTAAATAAAGAGGTACTATTAGTTATGAGACCACTGTCCTAATCAAGCTAGGGTAACTCTTGGTTAACGAAGTATTTTGAGTAGACAAATGTATAATATCAGCCTATTATCACTCTCTTGATTATGCCATGGCCATGGCCTCCCTTATTTATATATATATATGGAATCTTAAGATGGAAGCGGGCTACCAGACTCTCTACACGACGTCATACCGGACCGCTAATACTTTATTTCAAACTTCAATAGGCTCATAGTTATGTTAGTAAACATACAATGTGTTAGTAACTTATAAACTACTTAAGTATAGTAATATAAATTATTCTATTAAATAAATCTTACTCGTAATATGTGTGTCACTGCCGCTCCCATCCATTTGACATGGAACAGAAGTGATTCACATATTTGCAGTCCAACCTGCTCGCAATCATTGCAAGAATGCTGTTGGTGCCGCCCCGCACCCTGCGCACCAAGGATCCACAACGTTTGCGCATTGTGGCGTAAAAACAGTCAACACGCGCATCCGCGAACATCCCCAATGCGATATAAAAGCTGGGCAACCCCATCAGCACTCTGAATGCGTTGTTATATTGTACACGGAGAGCGTTATAAGATTTTTGAGAGTATTTGGCCCACAGGCTACACGTGTAGAAACTAGTTGTGAACAACGTAATTTTTAACGGCATAAGAACAACGCGCAAACCTGCGAGCTAGAATATTTGCTCTTACTGATAACTAAATCGCTTAGCAGTACGTCTTTGCCGGTAGGGTGGTAACTACCCACGGCAGAAGCCCACCAGCCAAATGAAATGAAACGTGCACGGAAATAAATATCCAATGGTCGCAAACGTACAACAACAAACGCATTGGCGCGAACCTATTTTAATTTGGCCAGTGATGAAGTGATAAAATATTCAAAACTATTTTGTGCGGTGTACATTTGATATTGAATTCACATTTAGTTTTGCATTCCCAATGTACGTGCGTATGTAAATACAATTAGTATTTGAATCTAATTCAAATAGCCCGCCATTGTTTCATAGGTGTTTATTCAGAAACCATATTCGATGTTGGGTTCACGAATAATTTGCATATAAATGACACGATATGCGTACATCTATCTGAATAATTAAAAACGTGCATATTTTAAATATCCATACTAATATTATAAATGTTAAAGAAAGCCTATTTGTCTGTCTGTACTATACAATAAAAGTATGTACCATTATTGTACTATACGATAGAGGTGCCTACATATAATGTTTTTAGAATTTTGGTTATCTATACTAATATTATAAAGCTGAAGAGTTTGTTTGTTTATTTGATTGAACGCGCTAATCTGGTCCGATTTGAAAAAATATTTCAGTGTTAGATAGCCCATCTATCGAGAAAGGCTATATATCCCATATTCCTACGGGAACGGGATGAAACCACGCGGGTGAAACCACGTGGCGTCAGCTAGTAGAAACAATAAAATTGGGCAATTTTTGTCACGAAAACTTGTAAATTGTTAAAATATTGTATGAAGGCGAAAGTTATTAGATAGCGCTTAAAATAAATGCATATAAATTTAAAATATTATTTTACTATTGATAAAATTAAATAAAATTTTTCTCTCTCTCTGTTAATAAAAAAGTATTTTCTTCATTTTCTTATAATTTTTCTTTCCTCATTCTTTTAAATCATAAAATTCTCTTATTAAATTAATATAACTTACTAAAGCATTAATTAATTGTTTTAGGGGTAATGATTTACTACAGACATCCTCTGGCTAATATTATTATCATATTTTATGTATTTCTAAAAAAATACCTTTAACCAGTTGCGTCCTGATATCTAACTACTTACTACAGTAACTTTTTTGAAACAATATTGAAAAGTTTACCTGCCAACCAACTTTTCATCGCTTATGAATATATCATTACAAGTTTAATCAAACCGCAAAACAATAAGGAAACTTTATTTTAACCCCCATTAGGCAAGGGACGGTCGTAAAATACAAGGGGGCCGATAATCTCTATGTGTTAGGCTGACCGTACATTGGATACGTACGTCGTTTTATTTTTATTCTTGACAAGTTAGCCATCCGCATAATTTTTTCATCATTAATTTACGTAATTTAATATAATAATCAAACCTATAAAAAAATACTCCATCTTATAACTTTAGTTTTTAAAATATTCATAAAATTTCGCCATTTTTCTTGAATAATATTGAACATGACTGATGCGACGCTTAGTGTCGTACTGACTCGAGAATGTATTCGTTTTTGAATTTGTATTTGGAATGGCTACATCTTTGCCGTGTTCCGTACGCTCTACCTCCCTATTATTCTTCAATCTGTGCTAGTAAAAAAAGTTAATTAGTTCTAATAATAATTATTAAAGAGATGTGCGTTCAATCTAAGTCAATGATCTCTATTTATTAGGCAACCACTGGACAGCACCTAGTGCGGGATTATCCTATAACGAGATAAGTTTCTTACGACCACGACTCGGTCTCTATTAGCCGTTACTTGGACGTAAACGTATGAACGAACGTGATCCAGACCCGTTTCCCTATTTTATTATCACTAGCGTTTTTCTGCGGGTTCGCTTGCTTTGAAGCTTATTCTAAATTCAAAATTAAACTGCGGGTTCGCTTGCTTTGAAGCTTGATCTAAATTCAAAATTAAATTGCGGGTTCGCTTGCTTTGAAGCTTGTTCTAAATTCAAAATTAAACTGCGGGTTCGCTTGCTTTGAAGCTTGTTCTAAATTCAAAATTAAACTGCGGGTTCGCTTGCTTTGAAGCTTGTTCTAAATTCAAAATTAAAATGCGGGTTCGCTTGCTTGTTCTAAATTCAAAATTAAAATGAATTTATTTCAAGTAGGCTAAGTTTACAAAAACTTTTAAAACGTCAAGATTGACTATCTGTAAATACTCTACCATCATTTCGATAGGCAGGATCTGTTGAGAAAGCCATAAAGAAAGTCAACATGTGCTCTTTAAAAAAATGATATGAAATGAAAACCGTTTCCATATTAATCCATCAGCAATCAAGCGATAGCGCTTGTTTGCATTGTATAGACAATGCAATAATATTGAACAATGTAAACAAGCCGTTATAGATATGAAAATGAAATAATGCATTCTAAAACGGTTGAGGATGTCCATAATTAATTTTGCGTCAGTGTATTATCAGAACTCTAATTTTAGTTTCGTGCTCAATTTAATTACATTAGAACGTTTTAATTATAAATATACCTCGCTTAATTGATCCCATTATATTCTTTTTTTTATTCTTTATAAGTAAGCTCTTGACTACAATCTCACCTGATGGTGATGATGATGCAATCTAAGATGGAAGCGGGCTAACTTGTTAGGAGGAGGATGAAAATCCACACCCCTTTCGATTTCTACACGACATTGTACCGGAACGCTAAATTGCTTGGCGGTACGTCTTTGCCGTCAGGATGGTGACTAGCCACGGCCGAAGCCTCCCACTAGCCAGACCTGGAATAATTAGGAAAAACTCAATCGGCCCAGCCGAGGATCGAACCCAGGACTTCCATCGTATAAATCCACTGCGCATACCACTGCGACACGGAGATCTTCAATATAAATTATAAACTACTAGCGGAATTCAGTTTTTCACAAATCCTGTAGGAACCATGAATTTTTCCGGGATGAAAAGTAGTAGTACAATGTGTTAATCCAGAGTAAAATCTATTTTCATTCCAAATTTCAGCCAAATCGCTTCAGTAGCCGCAGCGTAAAAGAAGGAACAAACATATTTACACACTTACACACAAACTTTCGCCTTTATAATATTAGTCATCCCCTGGCAACGTACTGC